>NW_011965349.1:0-6342 GCF_000949405.1 Vollenhovia emeryi
TGCAGCTGGGTCGGATCTCTACTCTCAAGGCCATCGCAGAAATTCTCCCGGAGTCCCCTGCAGAGATTTCTATTGAAGAGGTAAATCAGCTCTGGCTTCAAACTGAGGAGACGCACAAGGCGTTTCTCAAAGAAAACACCTACTTCGAGGTCTCATGGCCCTCTGCGCTCACTCATCACGAGCATTTCTCGGGGAACGCTCATCAGGAGAAAACGCTGTGCCACATGCAAGCGCGACGCATCATCGGCGTACTCCGCCACTCACTGACAGCTTCGTCCGCTCAATCAACCTGTGGTTCGTTTGTCACGCCCTCGAACTGAAGAGACGGTGCAATCGTCGAGACCAGCTCACGCGTCCGCTCATCCTGCTCAACTCTACTCGCCACAGCCGTGGCAGCTCATCCACCACTCATCGCTCAGCGCGTCTACTCATGGACGCAGGATCCGAACTCACCTTCGTCACGGAGAATCTCATTCGGCAGCTCAACATCCCTCGTCAATACTCAGGTATGGGCGTCAATGGAATTGCAGGCAAGGAGTGTACTCGGACACGAGGAGTCGTGTCACTCACGCTACGCTCGACACCTTCCAACTCAACTGCCACAATTCAAGTTCATGTCCTCCGGACAGTTACAACAATCGTACCATGTTTCGAAGCAGAACCGGAAGAATGGCCGCATCTCAAAAACTTGGCATTTGCCGATCCAGACTGTCTCATCCCGCGGCCTGTTGACATCCTCATCGGAGCAGACGCTTACGGGCAAATCATCAATTATCCCAATATCATTAGGCATTCTCCACTCATGCCGATAGCGCAACTCACCATTTTCGGATGGCTCGTTCTTGGATCAGTTAATAGAGAAGCAACACGCACATCAACGCATCATGCTGCTACTCAATTCAACGAGGATGCTCTTAATGAGTTATTGACGAAATTTTGGAATCAAGAGGAGGTGCCTACTCACGATGTCACTCAGCTCACTCCTAACGAGCAGAGGTGCGAGAAGCACTTCAATACTACACACTCTCATGATTCTTCAGAGAGGTACATCGTCAGAATTCTACTCAATTCACCAGACGATCTTTTGGGTGATTCTTACAACGTCGCTCATCAATATCTGAAGGGATTACGCAGACGATTCTCAAGGGATGTGAAGTATCAACGTCTCTATCAACAATTCATGGTTGATTACGAGACGCTCAACCACATGACGAAGGCATCATCCATCTCCAGTCATCGCTCACATTTTCACCTGCCACATCACGGTGTTCTCAAGCCTGACAGTACTACAACGAAGCTGCGGTTCGTTTATAATGGCTCCAGCGCATCCACATCAGGCTACTCTGTCAACGACCTCATGTACACTGGAACAAAATTACATCTGAACATCTCAGAGGTTCTACCATGGATACGTAGACATCGTCACATGTTCGCTACGGACATCACCAGAATGGACAGACAGATTCAGACTCACAAGGATGACTGGGAGTTACAGCGGATACTCTGGATGGACAATCAGCTCAATGAGGTACCATATCATTCAACAACGGTCACTTACGGGACGAAGGTCGCACCATTCTCAGCCTTACGGTCCTTGTTACAATTAACAGAAGACGAAGGACATAGTTTCCCACTGGCTGTGCCAGTTATCACTCACGGCAGGAGGTCGCACATCAACTAAAGAGCCTCTGCATGGCGGGCGGCTTCCCACTGGCAAAATGGCATGCAACTCATCTCGACATACTCAAGACTGTCACCGACAGCGAAGACCAAGGCTCACAAATTACCTTCGACGATTGCGCAACCAAGATACTCGGACTCAAATGGCTCCCTCAAGAAGATACTTTTGCATTCTCAACCCGAAGCTCACGCTCGGAAGACAGACTCACAAAACGCCTCGTCTTATCTGAAGTGGTTCAGATACTCGATCCACTTGGTTTTGCATCACCTGTCGTGATCAAGGCCAAAATTCTCTTGCAGGAGCTGTGGCTGCACAAGCTCCAATGGGATGATCCCCTGCCATCCCAGCTCTCAGCCCGGTGGCTCATCATCAGAGAAGAACTCACAAGCTTGGCCAAGCTCTCAATACCACGGTGGCTCAACACGTGGAGCGACTCGCAAGTGGAACTTCATGGATTCTCTGATGCTTCTCAATTGGCAATGGCTGCAGTCATATACATATCCGTTCACGACTCAAACGGCGCCACATTCTCACTTGTGTGCTCCAAGACTAAGGTAGCACCTCTCAAGCGGCTCTCAATCCCGCGACCTGAACTCACGGCTGCTCTACTGCTCTCTCGACTCATGCAATACGTCAAGGCCACTTTGAACATGGACGTAACGGCAACTCACATGTGGACGGAATCTCTAGTGACACTTTCATGGATCAGATCTCACACATCACGCTGGAAGGATTTTGTCAGATACAGGGTGGCTCAAATTGAAGGACTCACTCCAGCTGCTCACTGGAGATACATACCTGGAACTTCCAATCCGGCTGATGGCGCATCACGAGGCCTCACGACTGCTCAACTTCAAGGTCAATCACTTTGGTGGACGGGACCACCATGGATACTCAACCCAGACTCATGGCCGTCGCAACCTGCACTCTCTGAAGAATTGAGTGCAACAGAAGCTCGCCCAGGCGTTTCGCTATTGACGGTTACGCCAAGGACTGATCATCAATTGGAACTCAACTACAGGTACTCAAGCCTCACTAAACTATTGAGGATTACAGCTCTCTGTTTCAGATTCGTCTCACGGTTGAGGAAAGTCCACGACTCATTGCCTGTCAGACACATCTCTCCAGAGACCTTGGAGAAAGCGAGGCTCTTCTGGATTCAGGCAGCTCAAGCAACGCACTTCTCTCACGAGCTCAAGGCGCAACAAGCAGACTCACCGTTGGCAAAGGCACACTCATTCAACCGATCAACTGCGTACATCGACGCTCAAGGAGTCATTCGCGTCGGCGGACGACTCGCTCACGCAGCTCTCTCACTCGATGCGACACATCCTGTAATATTGCCTCGTCACTCTCAGCTGTCGTCATTGATCATCGCTCACGCTCATCAACGGACTCTACATGGAGGCACGCAGCTTACGCTGTCACACATCCGACAACAATACTGGATTCTCAGCGGGAGGGCTCCTGTCAAGTCTCACATTCTGCGGTGTGTCACGTGTGCTCGTCAGAGGGAGATCCGTGCTCATCAATTGATGGGCCAACTACCTCTCTCTCGGGTTACGCAGGCACGACCGTTCACTCATACAAGTGTGGACTACGCAGGGCCACTCACCGTCAAAACATGGAAAGGAAGAGGTGCCAAGACCACTAAAGACTGGATTTACGTTTACGTCTGCTTCGTAACCTCAGCAGTACACCTCGAGGCGGTTAGTGATTACTCAACGGAGGGATTCATTGCCGCCTATCGACGCTTTTCATCCAGACGCGGCATTGCTCACACCTTGCACTCCGACTGCGGCACCAATTTCATCGGCGCGGATGCAGCTCTCAAACGGCTCTTTATCCAGAGCACTCAAGAACATCAGCGAGTTTCTCACCTGCTCTCGCAAGATAACAACCGATGGGAATTCAATCCCCCAGCGACACCTCACATGGGAGGAAAATGGGAGGCCGTCGTGAAACCAATCAAATTCCAACTACGGCGCACCATTGGAGAAGCCGTACTCACCTTTGAGGAACTCACCACATTGCTCACTCAAATTGAGGCAATTCTCAACTCGCGACATCTCTAATCATTGAGTGACGACTCAGAAGACATCTCAGCACTCACGCCAGGTCACTCCCTCGTCGGAAGTCCTCTCACCGCCAAACCAGAGCCATCACTCACTGACCTGGCAATCTCAAGACTCTCACGATAGCAACTCATCCAGCAAAAGGCACAACAGTTTTGGACACAATGGTCATCGCATTACATACAACGACAACAAGCAATCTCAAAGTGGCATCACAGGAACAACGAGATCAAGATCGGATCATTGGTGCTCATCACAGACGAGCGGCTACCACCATGCAATTCAGCCCGGATATCAGCCCTACATCCTAGGAAGGATGGACTCGTGCGGGTGGTGATTTTGAAGACAGCCACTGCCACACTCATCCGACCAGTGATCAAGCTCTCCGTCCTGCCAATCTCATCTTAAGATCAGGGATCATCAACAACGTTGCTGATGGCGGGCGGAATGTTCGAGATTAATTTGAATCTCGTTTATTTCATCCCCGGCGTGATGGCAGCATCAGCCGGGTCAGATCGTGCAGCGCCGCATGAGCGCTGCTCGCGCATGCCCGATCGCGACGCGAGGCGACCGCGCGACTTCACGTACGTTACCGGCGCTCTTTGTCTCATAGCGACCGTACGTAGTACACGCGTCTTGAAGTGCGGATAGTTATCACGTGCTCTTTTGTGGACTTTCTCACCTTCTCATTTTCTCATCGAAAAATAGACTCAGTGCGGACACGTAGTGAACTCTCAGCAGTGCGAATCATCCAGGACATTTCTAGATACAGCATCAACGGCAGCTCAAGCTCACCACGCATCGCACGCCGGCGTCGCGTGGACACGGCTCACGGGCATCGACATCCACGAGGCCGGCTATCGATTAATATAATCGACCCGTGCAAGTGATTAGAGACTTCTCTTCCCGATAGCTCATTGACTCCTCAACTGTAAGCTTTTATATTTATTAAACGGACCACACGGTATTTTACTCAAACGCCCAGAGTGCTCGATCACGTGATATTCCACCCCCCCACGCGTACATCCGTTCCCCGAATCTCTCGTCGCAAAAGTCCTCTCAGCCCTGCTTCCAACCGCAGCGGTCCAGCGAGCTCTCCTAACGAGAATCGCGAACAACAGGCTTCTAAACTCATTTCTAACAGTCCGATATTATTCGTTCATGCCATACTAAGCCTGGATACTACATCTAATACACAAACTGTAGAATTTTTATACTGAATAATTATTGATATAAAACGACGAAAAAATGTTGGTCAAATAAGACGGATCTTTTTACTAAAATATTTTGAGATTTCAATATAACTGCGAGAGTTCAATAATTAAAGATATTCATTGTACATATTAGAAAAGTAATTACCTGAATTGAGTTGTGTCTTCCAACTTGAGATTTGTGTCTTTGATACACAATATACCATGTACATAAATAAAATATGTATGGTAACAATTAATTCTTTGTACTTTGACTGTCGTCGACTTTGAACGTCCTAAACGCCACTGTAATAATGACATTAGATAGCATTTATAAGTAGTTTTTATAAAATACAAATTTGTAAATATTATTTATGTCGTAGTCAGATTACAAAATCCGTCATTTTATAAAACGGCTAGTCTTAATCGCTTTACTGCGATAGCGACAGCACGAGGTCTATATAATTGTTCTATTCTACATGGGTTTCAACTTTCTGCACAAAACAAGGTTCACCCCATGCCATCTCCGTATTTACAGCTGTAGACAAAGACTATGATTATAATGTAAAAATTTAGCCGTTTTATAAAGTAGCTCGCCATTCTATAACGCGGATAAATTTATAATCTAGCTATGACATATACATACACATACAATATATATATTATATCCAAAGATAACTATAATTTTAGTTTTCTATATTATTTAACAAAAATGAATTGTTTTTAGATTAGAGTCACAGATGTAATAAGAATATGCAATGCAATCCTCTACCAGGAATAAGAAATCGTACATAATATAACCTTAAATTTATGAACATGATTTTCTTGTTAATTAGAAAATGTATGTTAAAGATATTATGAAAACTATACAAAAATAGGTTTAAAAGTTGTATTTTACGTTTTTAATAATATTATTTTAAAAGAATAAAAAGGATTACCTTGGATTAAGTCCGCGACGAGCACTTTATATCCGTGGCATGTGCATGGCAATCATGGTACCGTATGGTACCGTACGAAAGGCACGAGAGGTTAGGTTAGGTTAGAGGCCGAAGAGAACGACACGGCAGTCGGCACGGCAGCATGGTAGTCACGTGATCACTATGCGCGTGGCAGAAAGGCTCGCGCTACTGCGGACACGGTCGACACGCAACATTACTTTGGCCGCGTTTATATTTTGCAACTGTTGTAAGCTTTCTTCGTGCTGATTTTGGGTCATACTTTCAGATTCTATAGATGAATAGACCTATGTATCTTAACAAAGAAAACTTCCAACAATTACAAAATAAACTTTCTACTAAACGCGACTTTTATATATATAAATATAAGTCGCGTTTATATATATACATATAACTACAGTACATTATATACAGGGTGATTCAGACCACCCGTACAGCCC
>NW_011965350.1:0-6350 GCF_000949405.1 Vollenhovia emeryi
CCCCCCTGCGGGGGTGCTTCACTTTGTTAAGATATAACCTAACCCAAACTACGTCCGAGGTGTGGAGTGGATCTCGCCTCACGTGAAAAGTCGCAAATCCATATGGAATCGTATATGTACTACAAAGCACATGCTTAGATGAGAGGACAGATATAAGATTTAGAGTCCATCATTTTTCTCGAAAACTATCACTCGTAGAGTAAAAATGAATAGAACATAAAATATATATTTCAAAGAGATCTACAACTTTTGTTTAAAACATTTTTCAAAATTTTAATATTTGTGTCTGAAAATTACATATATTTGGTCGACATTGTTTTTTTAATAACTTTTTAACAAACAACGAGCGACGGCTAAAACCTTCTGAGCGTTACTCAGGAGTGTAACCTTGACAACATATGTCAAGGTCAAGGTCATCGGAGCTGACTCTCCTATAGTGAACATTTACCCATTATTATTATCAAGAAGCCACCGACAGTAATTTTCTCTGGCACGGTGATCTCTGACATTTAATTCCTGTACCTTTGTACAATGAAACGGGTATAACAATTCACTTTACAATAGCTTGTGAAGTGTTACGTGACGACATTTAATGTGCAGCCTACCGCACGTGTACTAATTGTGAGATCCTCCTCAACGATCGCTAAAACCGTCTCGTCCATTTCAACCATCTTATCCGTCGATTGCCACCAACGTCAATGAGTTTCAGCATTAAACAATCATTATTTCATATACTTTGGTCCAACTATTAAAAAGTTTTTCAATCGGGATGCGATGTGAATAACGTGTCGCATAGTCTTTCCGCACACGTAGGTACTGGAACAATTTACTTCGCCAAAAATTAACGGCATATTCGTCATTATTAATATCGATACAATCTTGTTTCCTAAAAAAATTATTGTGTGAATTGCTTAGATAATTCCATGAACTTTTTTACGAGATAAAGCATGAGATAAAACAAATTTACGAGATAAAATACGAGATAAAAGAAATGAAAATCGAATGTAACCTAATAGCATTTCCTTTTGCGTCGTCATCTAAGCATTTTGCACAAATATTATTTTTGCGAAAGAAAAATGTATCGGTATAGTAATAACGAATATGCCGATATGTATTTAATTTTCGGTCAAGCTAATTGTTCCAGTGTGCGTGCAGAAAGACTGTATGCAGAACGTTATCCGAATCGCATGCATCCCGACCGAAAAACTTTCGAATGGTTAGACCAAAGAATCCGAAACAGTGATTGTTTGATGTCACAACTCGTTGATGTTGGTCGCAATCGTCGGATACAAATAGAAGTGGAAGATACAATTTTAGAGATGGTTGAGGAGGACCCCACTGTTTCTTGCAGGCCTTGTGGCCTCCACGCGGGTAATCTCTGGTCGCGTCTCAGAGATCGGGCGTGGTCGAGTAAGGCGATTGACTTGCTCGGATTTAGTTTAATAAGGTTTATTGAGATACAAAAGATACGCTCGATCCGCTCGCATGAACGCACGCACACAGTCTCAGAGACACTCTCTGGTACTCGTTCGTAACGACTGGTAACGACTAACGTGCGTCTGTCTGCCTGCAGTACGTTGCCGTCGGGGTGGAGGGGCAACGAACTCATTCGCCAATGGCTTGCCACGCGGTACGCGGGGGAACCGATACGATTGGCGGAGACGCTTTCTCTGATAGCGCTCGGGAGATCCCGGGAAGAATCGCGCGCGGGAAATATAAATGACGCGGGAAACAAAGTTACAATACAACGCCGCCCCCCTTGAAAGGACGCACTTTCAAAATTCGAAATGACTGTCACATAACAATGTTCAGCCCTAAATAGCTTACCCGAGACCAACGCGTAGGACAAACATAAAAGATTTTCGCATAACAATGTTCGGACTTAACTAACTTATAAGAAACTAGCGCATCGGAACAACATAAACGATTTTGAATCAAACTTGGAAAACGTTCGCAGCTGTTAACAATAACGAGGGCACAAACCCAAACCGAAAATAATCTTTGATTCTATCACAGGAAGGAACCTTTGTTAACGGTAGCATGAACTTAATCTATATCTACGTCTATCGGTAATATTGCTAGTTTGGACAAGGGTCTTGTTAATGACCCCTTGGCCGTACGGACGGTAGCGGCGCGCGTGACGCCATCGGAACCGGTGTGCACTTCCTGCACTCTACCTAGGAGCCACTGTAACGGAGCCAAGCCCTGTTGTCGAATGAGCACCAGCTGCTTAAGTTTTAACTGTATGCCCTTATTGAGTCTCCATTTGGTTCGCTCCTGCAGGGAGTGGAGATATTCATTACTCCATCTTTGCCAAAAATGCTGGCGTATTTGCTCCACTCTCTGCCAGCGCGTTAGCCGGTTCTCATTTATGTCATGCACATTGTGGCAAGGAATGCTGTTGAGCGGGGCACCGATTAGAAAATGGCCTGGACTAAGATATGCCAAGTCGTTTGAATCAGAGCTCAGCTGCGTGAGCGGCCGGGAATTGAGAATTGCCTCCACCTCGCACAGCACTGTCAACATTTCTTCGAATGTCAAATGGGCCTTACCGATGATTCGCGACATGTGGTACTTGGCTGACTTTACAGCGGCTTCCCATAGGCCGCCAAAATGCGGCGCGTTCGGGGGAATAAAATTCCATGTCGTTTGTTGTTCGCGAAGGAATTGCTGTACCTCACTCTGCGTTTGAGTATCGCTCAGGAATTCATAGAATTCCTTAAGCTGCTTGTAGGCCCCGACGAAGGCGGTGCCATTGTCGGAATATATACAAGAGGGCTTGCCTCTTCGGGAAATTAAACGCCGCAACGCCGCCACGAAACTCTCGGAGGTTAAATCGCTCACCAATTCGATGTGAACACCTTTCGTTGCGAAACATACGAAAATCGAAATGTACGCCTTGTGGTTGCGGGTGTTGCGTCGTTTTCCTTCCCTTAAAATGATCGGGCCGGCGTAATCCACGCCACACTGCGAGAACGGCCTTGATACGGTGACGCGGCTGCTCGGCAACGAGCCCATTAAAGCCTCCGACTGAATCGGCGTGGCCTTGAAGCATATCACACAATTTTTAACAATTTTTCGCACGGCGGAACGAAGAGAAAGTGGCCAAAAACGCTGTCTGACAGCGGCCATAGTGGCTTGTGCTTCCGCATGCAGGCTGCGTACGTGCTCTTGGCTTATTACGCGTTTCGTTAGTTCATGCTCACGCGGAAGCAATATGGGATGACACGCGTCGAATTGCAAACCGGAATTTTTTCATCTCCCCCCTACACGAATTAATCCGTCCTTATCGAGGAAAGGGGCCAGAGGCAGTAGTCTACTAGATGCGCTGATGGTTCCATTCTTGCTTAGCTGGTTGTATTCGTTGGGGAAAGCTGCCTTCTGCACCGCTCTACACGCGACTTCGAGGGCGTAAGTTACCTCGCCGTGTGAGACGAATTTCGTCGGTGCGCTCGATCGATGCCTCTGGCGCCATCAGAGGCAATACGCCAAAATGCGGCATACCTTGTTAAGGTTGGAATGTTTTTCCAGTAATTCGTTGATGATTGAACAGTCGGCGATGAGGACGACGACCGCTACTGTTCTTCGGTCTTCGGGAACCTCGCCCCCCAGGCGGGTGAAGTCTCGCTTGACGATCTTCGATCCCAACGAATACTCAGCCTCGTGCTGCTCTGCCAAGTGTTTGAGGCACCTCGTTGCCAGGTACGAGGCCGAGGCGGTACCGTAGGTGACGGTGATCAGCTCATACGTCTTGATGTCCGAGTTTGTGTCGCCTCGCCACAAGATTCGCTGAAGTGACGTCTGCGACGGGTCCACCCAAATTTGCCGGTACATTTTTATTATGTCGGCAGAAAAAACGTACCGGAAAGTGCGGAAGCGCATTAAAATGGACATCAAGTCCTGCTGGACGACGGGCCCTACCATGAGCGCGTCGTTTAGGGATACTCCCGTGGTCGTTTTGCAGGAAGCATCGAATACAACTCGTAGTTTCGATGACGCCGATGTGGTCTTGAACACGCAATGATGTGGCAAGTAAACGGATCCCCTTTCGTCAGGTCGCGGGGAAACCAATTTCATGTGGCCAAGTGCAGCGTACTCGTCGATGAATTTTTCATAGCGTGGCTTCAAGAATGGTTCGCGCTTGAACCGCTTCTCGAGTGACTGCAATCGTTTCCGCGCAGTGCCTTCGGACTCGCCGAGCTTGGCGATTGTTTGTTCCTTGACAGGAAGTTTTACCACGTATCTGCCGCTGGTGGCTTGGGTCACGCTTTCTAGGAAGTGCTTCTCGCAGCGTGTCTCGTCGATGCTATAGTTGACTGGCTGGTTGGCAACGTCCTCCTGGCGCCAAAACCCGCTCAACTGCTCGTGAAGCTGCGCGTTGGTCACTGTTGCGTGAAAAGATCTAATTGTTTCCGGTGGCCCGGGCGGATTGCCCAATCGACCCGCCAGGATCCATCCCAGCCGTGTCTTCTGTAAGGTCGGGTGTGTTTGCGACGCCTTGATCTGCCCTACGCATATTAAATCCCAAAACAGATCCGCGCCGATGAGAACGTCGACGTCAGCTGACACGTGGAATTGGGGATCGGCGAGCTGTAAATTGCGTGGAAGGTTAAGAGCGGTCCGCTTGAACGTGAAAGAAGGGAGTCTATCCGTAACCCGATCCGTGACGATGCATTCTATATCGAAGGAGAATGCGTTCGTGCGTGATTGCATTTTCAACCGGGCGGTTTGCGTGGATTTGGTAGTTGAGCCATTTATGCCAGAGATGGAAATGTCTACGGCGCGTGGTGTGATGCCGAGCATGGACAGGAACTTCCTCGATACGAAGCTCGCCTGTGAGCCGCAATCCAGCAATGCGCGGCATGGTATTAACGAATTCTTATGATCCTGGACGTGTACGACGGCCGTTGAAAGCATGGCATACTTGCCGTCGAGGGGGCACGATAAGTGCATGGCTAGCGCAGTAGGTGATGCCGTTGAGCCTGATTTCTCTGTCGCCTCTTGATTGGAATCGGTCGTCTCGCTGGAAGTGGTCGTGTGCAGCAGCGTATTGTGCTTAGCCTGGCACACCCTGCACGCGCCCGCAGTGCATTTATTTGCTGTATGCGACGTAGACCGCAGACAATTGAGGCAAACCTTTAACTTGCGAATTTCGGCATTTCTACGTGAAATACTGAGGTCAAGAAACTCCTTGCAGTGATACACCGAATGATCACCCTTACAGAAGCTACATTTGAATTTCAACGTCGCCGCGCACGCAGCCTGGCGCTTCCCATTTGCTGAAGCACGAGCGTTGGCGACCTTCGCGCCCGCGACATTAGTCTTGCCGGTGGCCTCGAGAACTTGACTTCGATGCGCGATAAACTCGACTTGTTTTTTGAAGGTCGGGTTATCGGATCCCGTTAATGACGCTTGCCATTCTCGCAGTGTGAGCGCGTCAAGTTTTGAACCCACGATGAATACGAGTAAATCGTCCCATTGCTCGGTGGGGCGATTCAGCGCTCGAAGAGCGTTCAAGTGCTTGGACGCACCGTCCGCGATTTGTCGCAGCTCGGTGGCGTTCTCCTTGTGCATGGAGGGTAACTCCATTATCGCTTTGACGTGGGTGTGTACGATGACTCGTTTGTTGTCATAACGCTCCTTGAGCAGTTTCCATGCGACTTCGTAATTGGCGTCCGATATTTCCAATGAATTGATAATATCGCTCGCGTCCCCGGTAAGCGAGGATCGCAAGTATTGCAATTTCTGAACTTTAGTTAACGATGCGTTCGAATGGATGATTGAGTTGAATGCGTCGAAAAAGGGGAACCAGTCATCGTACTTCCCACCGAAAGTCGGAAGGCTCAGCTTAGGGAGTCGCACGTACGTAGCCGCTTCTGGAATTTCCGAGACGCTCGACGTCGTCGGAGGCGGCGTAGTGTCAACGCGCGACGGGGTAACCGGTGGATCCACGAGTTCTCGAATTTTAGCCGACAGACTATAAAAGGCCTCCTCGAAGCCCCCGCGATCGCCATTTTCGGTATCGTCTATCATCCCCAATCTACATTGCACCGCATTGTAATCTAACCAACATTGATCTAGTTTGGATCGGCGTTCCGCGAGTTGAGCCCTGACCGACGGCGTGACAGATTCAATTTTATCCACAAACGTCTTAAGAGGATCCCGTAGCGGGTCTACCGACATCTATGTATTACCGACAGAATTACCATTTTCGTATATACATGAGCACACGGACACACTACTACGATACATCACACCCATACATAAACACGAAAGTTTAATTCTAGCTATACTCTTATTTTAAACGTCTAATCCCAATTTAGAGGGTTTCACAGTAATTCTACATGTCA
>NW_011965351.1:0-6350 GCF_000949405.1 Vollenhovia emeryi
AGTAAAGTATTTGAAGCACACTATTAAATTATTTATTATAACCCGATAACAATTTCATAAAATTTTATAATGAAAAAATGTTTAGATGTCAATATCTCTTAAACAAAGCGTTTACGGACATGTCTCCAGAGGAAAGTTTTTTCTTGTTTTGAGGTCTTAAGTTCATATTTTAAGTTAGGACACTTTACCCTGAAACACCCTGTATATTTATACTTAAATATTACTTAAATACAATTTACTAAATATATTATACATACAATATATTTAACTTATGCTTATGCAATATAACTTAAATATAGTAAATACAATTCGCAAAATATTCGGAACATATTTAATAAAATTTTCGGAAGTAATCCGACGAAATAGGACGCGGTCCAGAAGGTTACTACAACAGAAAAAAACTAATTTATAACATATACATATATATATATATAAGACAAGTTTTCCTCCATCAAAACTTAAGAAATAAAAATTTAAACAAAATTTTAAACACAAAAGAATTATAAATTTAAAAAATATATAAATAAATGTATAAATAAATATTTTATTAATACTTTACATATTTATTGTACTAATTATAAGATCTGTACCTATCATTTATGCATGCAGACTGAAATGCTTCAAAAGCAAATATATTTAACATAAATAAAAGAAATTTACGAACGACTAATCTAAATAAAATAAATATTGCACTCATATTGCATTGATATGTGAATGTTATTACACAAAATAAAACTAAAACAATTGCAATAAAGAGTACGAAAAAAATTGCACAAAATGAGAAGAAAGAAAAAAATAGTAAAAAATATAATTAAGTATTATAGATGTAACGGGGGTAGCCGGGAAGGCGCGGCCGGAAGTAGCCGCATTCCTCGCATTCCACGCATACCAGAACACAATAGAGCCGCGGTTACCATAACAACGCGGAGGTGGCAACGCCGCGCCTACCCCCGCCGCCTCCACCCGCGCGCCCAGGCTCCAGGGGTATAAAAGCCCCTCCGGAGCATGCGCGGTAGTCCAGTCTTTCCTCGGAGCACCGAGCGACGACACCCGGCAGCGGGTACTTCCGCTGCGGTATACGCCGGTATAACGGGTACTGCCGTCCGGCGATATACCACTCCGGAGTACACGGCAAGTGGAGGCGCTGCTCCGTCGTGTGCCCCGGCCCCCTCCCGCAGTAGTGTACGAGAACGGGGTGCTGCCCGATGTACGCAAGCTACTGATCCCCTACCAGTCTCCTATCCGTCCGCAGTAGTGTACACAGTAACGGGGTGCTGCCCGGTGTACATATGCTACTGAGAATACACGCATAACGAGGCGCTGCTCGGGCGTGTTCCTGACCTGAACCTATCCTTTTTCCTGACCCCCGACCGGTGTAGAACACAGGGGGCAATATTTGGGTGGGAGATGAATTATTAATTAACGATAGCCGTAAGCTCCGTAGTGTTAATACCGTCGTTTTCCTTCTTTCCAGAATACTTAAGGATCCCGTAATTAACGTCCTTTCCGATTGTTCCAGCGTCACCAAGCGTTTAGTATTAGCCTCAAATTATATCCGTTTGCGCGTAAAGCGTATCCTGTATTACCGTCCTATATTCTGTGACCCAGCGTCAGTTTTGTTTACTTCCGGTTAAATCTAACTAAATTTATTCCGATCTGGCCGCGTACTCCTGTACCGCAATTTAATCCGTCTAATCCTTTTCTTTTCCTTGTATTTTCTTTATAGGGCGGACTCGATGTGATCTACTAATCCTTTCCTTTTCATTATATTTTGATCACAGGGCGTACTTTTGTAATTACCACGATTTCCTTGTATCTATCCGTCGCACTAATCTTCCTTATTTCTTTTGTATTCACATATAGGGCGAACCTATTGTAACCACCTCTATTCCACTGTAGATATCCTTTGAATAAACCTTGTGCTTATTGTTATACCGAAAACCACCTGTCAGACTTATTTCCGATCCCTTCCAAGCGATTGACTCTATTAAGCAAATTAAGATCTACTTTGCCTCCTTTCCTCCCGACGGCCCTGGAGCTGAGCATATTCGGCAACAGGAGGAACGGAGGATTCACTCGAACTGACACACAGCACGTCAAATACCGACCGGGAGAACGCTAGCTCCTCCAACCGTCAATCGGAACCGCGTGTCCGATTGAGTACATTATTTATTCAAGTAATAAATAATTCCTGCCGGAATCCTGTCCGGAACCGGGAGGAGCTAGACTTATTCGTTCGTTACATAGAAATAGTGTATTAGTTAACACTTGAATGAAAGCAAATCTGAAAATGAAACATTGCACTGAAATTGTATATTATTAGTTAACGCTTGAATCAAAAGAGAATGCGGAGGTTCAAAAATATGAAAATACATAATAAACGTGCGAAATAGCATAGAAGCAAGAAAAAGGGTTTTAAAGAAATAAAATTTGTTGTTCAATATTCTTAATAGAAAATGAGAAAAATAAAGTTAAATTGTTAACAAAGAAAAGATAACATAATAAGTGAAAGTAGAAGTCTATATTTTCTATTTATCTTTACTAGTTAAATTTTTATAATTGTGCAGTTCCAAGTGTGTTGAATTCACTTGGAAACTGCGACAATCAATGTTATTGGCTTGAAAATTTGCACGTACTTTACAAACTGCGTCTAAGCAGGTGACATCAATCTGATTCCTCTTTTTACTCTTCACATCTGTAACAATAGAAAAGATTCTCTCTGCTTCGGCATTAGAATGTGGAAGTGATAAAACTGTATATACTAAATGTTCTAAATTTGGAAAATACGGTACATTATACGCTTTTTTTTCAAAAATATTCTTCCACATATCATCAATTTCCAGGTTCGCTAAAAGAGCTTTTTCCGCGTCATTTAATAAAATAGGTATCATTCTCCACTCATCAGTTAAATTCGTAATGTCAGTAATATGAAAATATTTTGCTACATTCTTCAAATCAGGAAAAGTAAGTCTACCTTCCTGGTGCAAAGCTATTTTTGGATCTAAAAATTTGAGTTCGCAAAGAAATTCATCGTTATAAGGCAATCGTTGTAACATTTCTTGTAACGCGGTTGTGTAAAAAGACAAACATCTAGATTTAATTTCTACAACAAATTCGGAAGATTCTAATTTTAACAACGATTCGCAATCTGGACCAACATATGTCGAAGATATAGGTAAAAAATTTTGCGGATTAAGCATATCTATAGAAATATTTTTTAACGCGTCAGGTAGTAAAATATTTGTTCCCATCTGCTTTATTAAATGCTCACTACTCTCAGCTAGCTTATGAATTAAAATTTGTCTACCTTGAAACAGAGCATTAAAAGTGTTAAAAGAATTTAGTGCATATTTCAAAAATAACATATACGCTTTTATTTTATTATCATTTAAAGTGTTAAAAATTGTTATTGCCGTGTTATTATTTTTATTTTCTATACTTTCCAGGTGGAAGTAATGTTTTAAGACTTCCCAGTTATCGAGAAGTCTAACAACACACTTCTGTAAGACGAGCCATCTTGTACCTGACAATTTTAAAATTTTACGTGACTCTACTCCAAAAAATTTCTGGAATTCACACAGGACAGCTGATCTTTTTGGACTGGTAGAGAAATATGTTGCAACTGCATGTAAAACGTTTTCACAGGAATCCGGTAATTTTGCACAAGCTTTACTCGAAATAAGATGCAAGGAATGATATATACATTTTAATACAACAAGAGCCGGTACCTCTTTTTTCAACCTACTAATAAAAGAATCTCGAATTCCTATCATCACAGAAGCATTATCACAAGCTACTCCAACAATATTTGTTAATGGAATGTCTTTACTTTTTAAGCAATTTTCAAATGCACCATATAATTTATCCGCGGAACAATTTGTAGCATCCAATGGAACTAATTCCAATAATTCTGTAACACACTTTTTACTTTCTAATGACACAAACTTTACTAAAATACAAAGCAACTTATCATTACTGATAGTTGTGCTTTCATCAACTAAGATTGAAAATTTCTGAATTTTAAATTTTTAATGAGTTTATCTGTTACACATTTTCCTAAATCATTTTTTATAATTTGTGTACATTTTTTTCTCGACAGTTTCAGATCGTTAACTACCTGTGGATCAGAGCATGTTTTTTTCATTAAAGGGACCATGTGATCTACAAGTTGAAAAGCTATATTGTGTTCCGCGTAAAAAGCAGCTATTTCTATTTCAGCTGTCTTAACTTTCTTAACATGGTCCTCACTTTTAGCATTACAATTGAGCTTAGACAATGAAGTAGATGGTGTGTCATTACGAGTTTTATTACTATTTTTAATATGTAATTTCGTCTTGGAATGCTTTATTAAATCAGATTTGCCACAAAAAGAACTTTGTTACAAGCCGTGCAGAGAGCTTTTTTATTATCGTCATGTGGCGTTAACCAATCTTTAAATAAGTCGGAACTTAACCAAGAATGTTGGAATACTTTCCTTTTAGATATCCTCTTCTTCTCCTCGATGCCACTTGAGGTACACGGTTCCGGATCCATCTTCTTTCTTGTTTATCACTCATTTCCTACAAAGTATTACGCGTTATCACTACGTACTACAAACAAACTAAACAGCTAAACAACCAAAGCTAAATAACGCGGGAAAGATACGGGACCCCTTATGCACCTACCTATTGCTGGTTATGTACGTCCGTAGTAGCAGACGACGTCTAGCTGTGACGTCACTTCACGCATGCGCACGGATGCTCTCGGGATGGGAAAAATCCCACGCAGCACATCACTGGTCCTGGTGGCGGAACTGGAGGTGCCGCCGCAAGGGCCACCTTAGGGGGCCTGGGAGCTGGGGTGATGGGCGGACGCGGTGCCCATGCCCTGACTGGGCAAGGATCCGGTGTGCGTGAATAGGGCGGGAGGGGCGGTTGCCCTACTGGCAACGAGGTCTTGACTCCGGCAGGGGGCTGAGGTAGGGTGGTCTTGATCAGGACCTGTGGCTTAGGGGGAGGAAGCTGGAGTGTTGGTTTCAGGGGCTCTAGAGGCCTGTCAAAAATCCTGGGGTCAAAGACCCCAGGAGTTTCGTACGCCCTTGTTAATCTGCGGAGCTGGACTAGGTGTCCAGCTCTTCGCGATCTGCCCATTTCTGGGAGTGCCTGCGGGAAGCATTTCGAATTAGCTGAGTTACAAAGCGGGGGAAGCGATGCATGCTGTTAGTCATGATTGTAACTAATGCTAACTTATTACTAATTAATATAATCCCTTAAATAGGTACTCGGAGAAAGGTAATAGCTTCAAAGTCACGGGGGATGAAGTGAAATTGAAACTTCAGACGTTGTCTTTTTGTAGAATGCTCAGATGGATACGTTGATTATATAAATCGATTTGATTGCCGTCATCACTGCATTCTAGGCAACTTCTGATTAATATAATTGTAGTAGGGGACCCGAGAGTGAATAAATTGATCGTGGGTAAATTTAACCTGAAAGTGAAAGGAATAAGTGGCGAAATAAAAGAGATTAAGTTAACTACTCATCAAACCAGAAGAAATAACTGAAGTTAATAAAAATCAGAAAACGTAAGATCGGTAAGTCTTCGCTGTGTGCCAATTTTAGAGTGAGATTCTGTTTGTTCGAGGGGTCTCTGCGAAATTGCCCCGAGAACGAGCGGGAACGGAGGTCGATTAAGCCGGAAAAGGTCCCCCTTTCTTTTGCGGGGTTCAGACCTGGTGATTGGAGTCAGCGACGTGGAGGAGATTGGTGAGGACTGGCTGCTCAATGCCAGTTCAAGGAAAGGTGATGCTTTGCCGACGGAGGAACGCCGTTATGAAGGCGCGCAACCGACAGAGGGAAATCGGAGGAACGCCGCTGAAGGCGCGCAACCGAAGGCGGAAAGTCGGAAGAACGCCGATGAAGGCGCGCAACCGGAGGCGGAAATCGGAAGAACGCCGTTGAAGGCGCGCAACCGGAAGCGGAAATCGGAAGAACGCCGATGAAGGCGCGCAACCGGAGGCGGAAATCTGAAGAACGCCGATGAAGGCGCGCAACCGAAGGCGGAGGATCGGAGGAACGCCATTGAAGGCGCGCAACCGAAGGCGGAGGATCGGAGGAACGCCGTTGAAGGCGCGCAACCGAAGGCGGAGGATCGGAGGAACGCCGTTGAAGGCGCGCAACCGAAGAAGGAAGATCGGAGGAACGCCAGTATAAAGGTGCGCAACCGAAGGTGGGAATAAGAAACGAAAAGTAGAGAGACAGAAGAGAGAAAGAGACAGGAATAGAGGTAGAGAGAGAGAGAGAGAGAGAGAGAGAGAGAGAGAGAGAGAGAGAGAGAGAGAGAGAGAGAGAGAGAGAGAGAGAGAGAGAGAG
>NW_011965352.1:0-6350 GCF_000949405.1 Vollenhovia emeryi
CCGAGTCCGGCCTACCATCTCCTGCATCCTCATTCGCTCAAACGTATAAATTTATATGTTGATAACTATTGTTACTTTGTACCTCGGTACATGATATTTCTCCTTAGTTTAACCCAATCTACCGCTATTTCCAAAATTGCTACTTTTGCATCAGACACCCTGTATACCGAACAGAAATTATTTCGTGTAAACGGTAATTATTTAGAGATACGGACCACCCTCCGATGACCTTGCCCTTGACATATGTTGTCAAGGTCATCACTCTGAGTGACCTTCAAAAGGTTTTAGCCGGTGGTCGTTATTCGTTGAAAAGTTATTAACAAAAAATGTAGAGCCGTATAACGCGTGGATCTAGTTTCGCCCTGAAAGCAGTGGTCGGTGTGGAGTGGTGTCGCTTCGCGTGGAAGTCGGGAACCCATGTGGAACTGAACAATGGTTCTACATGGGTTCCCGACTTCCACGCGAAGCGACACCGCCCCACACCGACCCCTGCTTTCAGGGCGAAACTAGATCCACACAGTTCTACATGGGTATGATGTAATGGGTATGATGAACTATGTTATGTGTCAATAATGAACTAAATGTAGAAATGTATATTTTTATTCGTTGATATTTTCAGTTATAGGATACACAATAGACATTATTTCAAAAAAAGCGTTTAATCGCTCGTCAAAATCGAATGTTTTTTTAAATATAAATTCTGCCAAATAATGCTCGAAGTGACTTTCTTTACGGCCATATTGAGGAATAACTCCACGAATATCCCTCCATACTCGTTCAATGTTTTGTGTATGAACACCCGTATGTGGATGTCTGAGTTGTTATCGCTTCGTCCACCTCGACGAAGCCCTAGCCGAATTTAAGTCATCGGAACGCCTCGGGCGTTCGGTACGCGCATAAGTCTCATATATTAACGCCGCGGGTTCGTAGATAAGGAAGCGGGATGCAGTCTTAGAAAGGAACACACAATTACAACACAGCATTTTCCGCGATACACACCCACTTGCTGAGGCATAAAAACTTGCGAGTCAAGGGAAAAGCCCGAGCAAGCGCACCCTTTATTTACTCTCAGTACCTGGCCCGCAACAGTAGCGGGCGCAGGCAGTAGCCGAACATATACATGCCCATTCACATCAGTCGTATCACGCTTTACATCGAATACCGGCTCAACGTGCAGTAGCTGTCTCTCCGCGAGACCGAGATGGCTACGAAAGCCCGAAATGGCGGACGCCGTTACAATCCGACGCCGCCCCCTCCTCACAAGTATGAACACGCATCGCACCGCGCGGACTGTCGCCGGGCGAGATAACCGTCGCTGCGCGCGACTAAAATGGCCGCGATGGCCCGGAATGGTGGTGCGCCGTCGCCGGCCGACACCCCCCTTTCCCCGAGAAAGCACCCGCCGTCCCGTTCCCGTAAGAACGCCCGTCGCCCCGCTGTCCGGCTGAAGGCCACATCGGACCGCGGGTTGCCCGCGGACCGACGCCCATGGGAGGGCGATGCGGCGGGCCCCTCACCGCACCCCCTCGCCGTAGATGAGGCGCGCGTCCACCTTGGGAACGCGGCCCGCAAGTGACGAGACCCGCAGACGCGGCAGTCCCTGGACGAGACCCGCAGACGCGGCAGTCCCGTCCCCAGTCCAATATCCAAGTGCCGCACACGGGCAAGAGAGAGATAGAGTGACGAGACCCGCAAACGCGGCAATCCCGCACTCCCCAAGCCACCGCGACAGCGAGACGGCGCGCACGCGAGGCACAATGGCGGAAGGCCCGAATGGCCGTTGCCGCCCCTCCTCCCCCACGGACGCCCCACAATTACCTTGTCCTCGTCCCAATTCCTCCGCTCGCAATCGCGCCTCCCGGCGCACAAGCCGGATCGGCGCCCTCGACCGCCGAAGGGCGGTCGCCTTCCCCGTTGGCGGATTCCGGTCTTCCTTCCGGGCGGACGCCTGGCAAAGGCGAGATCGCCCGGGCAGGGTCCCCTTTCTACGGTCCTTTGCGCAGTAGAAGATGGCCGCTCAGCCGCTCGTGGGCCGCGGGCCCTTCCAATAGGCCTGGTCCAGAGCCTTGATCGCTCCTCGCCGGCTCCCGGATCGCACTCGACTCTCTTCCGGGTCGTACTCGCTGGTAACGGCAGGCTCGCTCGTGCTGGGCCCGTCGTTGCTTCCTCCGTCTCTCGACAGCCCCAACGTTACTCTCAGGCTGCCGATTCACACTCCCAACGCGACTGTTACCCTCCACGGTCGCTACCACAATGGCCTCTCTCCCGGATCGCACTCGACACCGGAAGAGAAGTTGCAGAAGCCGCGACTCGCACGCCGCGTTCGCTTCCGTTCGCACTCGCTCGCACGCCGCGCACGCGCGGCCAGCGCCGCCGAGCACTTACGCCGTGCCGCGGCAACGCCGCTCGGCCGGTAACCCGGTTAATACGAACTAGGGTGCATTCGCCGCGAACAGTGGATCAATAAAATTTTCAGAATGATTGACTGTATGATGTTGGTATATGTTCTTATCGATTTGTTGATAAGCTTTCCAACAATCGCTATAAATTATTGATCCAGGAGCAATGTACTTTTGAATAAGTGGCAGTAGTACTTCTGCTTTACGGGATACAACTGACACAACAAATATCTTTTTCGTATTACGTTGTATACCACCGAAAAGCCATTGTCCTGTGATAAGTCGTCCACGATGATATTTACGACGTCCAAATTTAGCTTCATCAATTTCAATAATAATTCCGTTTCCACCAATTTGTTTTTGATTATGCATCAACCATTGATTCATGAGCTAAAATGCCAAATTATTGAATTTCAATATTATAACATATAGTTTTCACGAATAAAATCATTAAGTTACATAAATTAATTACCTCTCGACAAAAGTTGACCCAATCAACTGCTGTGCGCGATGAGATTTAGTTCCTTTTGTAAAAATAATTGTCGAGGGCTATTCATCATCATCACATAACAAATTAAACGACAAACTACGGCAATATTTATAACTCCTTGCGAAAACCAAGTTCCTTTTAAAGCACTTATTTTAAAGTTACACATTATTTTTTGCGTTTATGTTTTTGCATTTGTTTGTAGTAATGCTGTGTACAATGAATAATTAATGGTCCACTATTTAGTTCCACTATATTTCCGCAACGCGGACATATTATATTTTTGCGAATAACACTTTTTGTACACAGATAGTCTACTAACTCGTCGTGTTTTGTCGTCAAAGCAAGAAATTCATAGAACTTTATTTTTCGATAGTTCAATAGAATGTTAGCTGTACGAAAACCTGTCGTATACTGGGTAATTTTCGATGAGTACAGTTTCATATTCGCAAGAAATGTCAACAACAGTATGAGAGGTAATCAAGGACAACTCATGCTTAGCGAAGAATGAAATGAAAACATGTCTATATGAAAGCATATAAACTATATAAAAGTATACAGTCTATATAGGGTGTCAGAAAATTACATTTCATTCATTGCATTTTTTTGTTAATAACTTTTCAACGAATAACGACCGCCGGCTAAAACCTTTTGAAAGTCACTCAGGGTGATGACCTTGACAACATATGTCAAGGGCAAGGTCATCGGAGGGTGGTCCGTATCTCTAAATAATTACCATTAATATACCTTCTTTTAATTACATTAAAAATTTTAAACAGATACTTACCAGAGAATAAGCTGTAGAGTTTAAGGCAACTTTTAAATATAACATTTCGTCATTTTCTGGTGGAGATGGGATTTCGATTCTTCCCACTATCTTGAGTGTTTCAGGATGTATTGTGTATGTGAAGTATTCCGAGCACAACATTGTGTCATACGCCATGGTACAAAGTAGTTGCGGCAGCAACGCGAATAAGATAAAAATCATAAACATGTTATGAGTCCTCCTGTTAGAAAAGTAACAAAAATGTATATACATTAAGAAATGCTACACATCTAACATGAACAATGAAATCTACTGTGACACTGTAATTGTATAACTAATGTATACATATATAATTAATATTTATATTTTTTCGTGAAACAAATTTTAATGTAATCAAGTAGATTAGAAAACAGAATTCTGGTACATAATGTGAAATAATATATTATATCAGGGATTTAAATCAAAGAAATTAATATGACATCATAATTGATATCATAAATTAGGCAAGGTCCAAAGTTATTGACAGAATATTGTGAATATGATAAATTATGCAACCAAATGTAATATTACGTGCCTTTAACAGATGCGTTTGATATCGTTTCAACTATGGTTTGTTGTAAAAGCTAATATTATTTTCTTGCTATAAAATATTACAATATTTTGTATAGTACATATTGCGTATATATAAGATATATACATATCTTATATACATATGATCCTATTAGGTAAACAATATCAAAATAAAAAATTTTTATATTACATTTAACTTTCTCATTAATAAGATAGCACTTTTACTGGAAAACTCCAGACCAAGATTCATTACAAAACATTAACTTTGGACGATAAACAGATAATTTATTTAAATGTTCACAAATCACGAACCGCACATTAACATATTTGGGAGATATCGCTTTAATCACTTATTTCTCCAATCCATTACGTTTAAAAACACTATTCCGTACAAATAATAGACACCTGCCCGTTTTAGCAAATACATATAGTCATCGTTTTATTTAACGAGTTTCAAACTTTAATGAGAATTGACGCAACACTAATATTATCTACTTTTTGTTATTCCATTTTACATCTTTTTACGGTTATAATAATAATATTCTATCTTATCTTTCGCTTTTTCAAAGTGCCATACTCCAATTTTTATCAATAGTTAGAATATGCAGCAAGTGTTACGGGTTATGTATCATTGTTTACTCTTTTAGGTCTTACTTGCGTATTTATTATTTATTCTTACTT
The DNA here is from genome assembly GCF_000949405.1 of Vollenhovia emeryi. Classification (NCBI taxonomy): domain Eukaryota; kingdom Metazoa; phylum Arthropoda; class Insecta; order Hymenoptera; family Formicidae; genus Vollenhovia; species Vollenhovia emeryi. The sequence goes on from NW_011965352.1 coordinate 4,904, forward strand.
ATGTTTTGCGGAACACTTTTGCAGTCACTCGCAAAATATTTCAAAGTCTTCTTCGTAATATTTTGAAGTAAAATTCAACACTGTGACTGTTTTCACATAGTCAGAATACTATTTCTCAGATCGACGTTGTTACAACTTCACCGTATCGTCGTACGACTAACCAATTCTTTATCGAAACGCTTCGTGTTGCGTCGTGGCTGGTGCTGTAGTGGGGTACCGAAAGTCAAGTAATGTGATAAATCAATCGATATCAGTTAGTTCATAAGAAAGCGCATAATGCGAACGCAATAAACATAATAGAGAAGCATGACTGGAACATCTTTTCCTTTTCGATAATTTAACAGGAAAAACATAGGAAAATCCTAAGACCTCCTCCGAGTCAGCCAATTCACTAACATTGCAATTGTTATTCAAGGAAACAAAAATTTATTTAAGTATTATTTGGATGACACGTAACACTAAGTCCCGGATTTTATTATCTCGTTAACTGTTAACCAGAAGTTAGTCGACTCTTCATCTTTTTTATGTTATTAGTTAAGAAAAGACAAAAACTCCACTAACCTCTGGTTGACAATTAACCGGAAAATGAAATACCGGATCTAAATATTTTTTTAACGCTTGCCAAATCTAGTGTAATTATTAAATACGGTAATTATGCATAAAAGCGACTTCCTCTCCGATTTGTTTTATTTTTAAATATGTTGTTGGGGATGTCTTCCCGAGTCATTTCATATATATATACACTACTCAAAAAAAAATAGGGAACACTTTTCATACCCTAAAAATTGGGCTATTTTCAAACCACTGAAACTCGGCGAAAAATAATCGTAGATACAAAATTAAAAAAGCATTTTAAAGCTTGAAGTTTCAACTTTAAAACTCTGTCAATGATATATTTCGATATATTCATCTTCCTCGTTCTGTGCTTTAAAAAAGAATACATTGTTTTGTTCCTTAAAATTACGTATTTTTGACACATTGTAGCTCGATAAAAAAATTTATCTCGACAAATTTAATACAAGTTCCACAATCTACGACATTTTAGCTACAAAATGCTTTCTTTTAAATTTTCTTACGATTTTTCTTGACCGAGTTACATGACTTTGAAGCGAACCATGCATTTTCTTGAAAAATGATGTTTACCGCCGGCATTAGCGTTACCCAATGTGCACCACGTGGATGTTGGCGGTCGGATTGTGCACATCGCGCGCGCGCGTGTGTGTGTGTGTATCTGTGTGTGTGTGTGTGTGTCAGCGTGCGTGTGTGTGTGTGTGTGCGTGCGAGCGTTTAGTATTATGTATTACCTCCTCTCTGATTAATTACCGCTTGTAAACGCTCTCGCATGTTGATGCATCTCTCGTTCATGTTTTGCGGAATTTCATACCAAATTTGTCGAAGCATTTCTCCTAAAGAATCGTCTGTGCACATTTTGCAGTGTTCACAGTGT
>NW_011965353.1:0-6351 GCF_000949405.1 Vollenhovia emeryi
GGTTATACTGTGTGCATGCTGCGTATGAAAAGGCACCTTTACGCTCCATGTGAATCCAGCCTGAGAAAAGCTATAACCTCTCGCATGATAGACTGCGTTCCGAAACTTATCATAAAAAGTCGGACAATCTTTCCGACTACGACTATGCGTACATATTATCGAGGAGTCTATGGAGTGTTATTCGTCGACAATTGCGTCAATATAACGTTGTAATTTGCTCACGTTTTCTTCCGGCAGATTCCTTTTTTTAGGCTTTCAAGTCCTCTAAAGGAAATATCGTCCTACATTATCTGGATCGCTGTCTCCAAGAATTGCTGATTAATCATTCTATGATCGATATTTGGTTAACAGCACATAAATAAAAATGGTAAGCAGGGTTATTAAATTGTTTGGCAAGTCCATCGTTATATTATCTCCTATCTCTAAAAACCAACTGTATACAATTATACAATTGTCTTTTAATATTATCATTATACCAAATTTTCTTGCATTTGTATTACATTGTTTGTGACAATGATATTCAACATGTACTAATTTTGAATCAGTTGTGAAACAAATAGATTACAGCAAAGATTTGCTATTGAAAAATGAATAAAGCTACGGTTTACCTGATGCTTTAAAGCATTACTCTTCTTCCTTTTAACAAAAAAAAGGAGGATGAAGAATGTTTCAAAGCATTTGCAACATCTAATGAGCCATAGCCCAAGATACATGAATATGGTAATTTGTTTATAAACTTATAAGAAATATTCAAAATATGATTCTACAGTAATGTTAATAATCAAGAATTCACTTTTTACAGTCTGTTATTTGTACCAATATATGAACAGAATTCAGAAATATGAAGACGATACGCAGAAATGTACCTAGTTTGAAATCCCAGGTAGCAAGTTGATGTCACTTATCACTATTTCGACATCAAAATGTTGTCAGAAATGTCCTTTTGACGTTAGTTTGCTACTTAGGTGGTGATCTCTTGATTTTTATTTAAATTTAAATAAAAATTAATTCCTTAATTATTTGATATACATATAACTTAATTTAAAACGTAAAAAATAATATATTATGTATTGCTTGTATGATACACACACACATACAAACATATTTTTTTACAATGATAACTCAAAGTAAGATAAAAATTCCCTTCTGCTTACTTATATAATATATGTTAGCAAATCATATTTTGGATTTATTATTATAGTGTTAATTTAAATACATTTACAACAGAAAGAAGCTATTTATATGTGATATAATTGACTACAGTGAATTTTAATTTATGTCTATGTATTTTTTATATGAATGTGACAATGAAGGGAGAAGTTTAATGGATATTCATGATTCATTTATAATTCATGATTAATAGTGCGTACTAAGTTTATATTATTATTTATTTCTGCTTTATTTGATTTTAGTCTCATACAATACTACTAGTACAACCTGGTTCCAGGCCTGAAACAAGAACATATTCTGATTACGAAAGCATTAACGAATGTATGGAAGGTAATTGCATTATAATATTACACATAAGTTCAAGTTATAAACTTTAATAAGGGATATTAAGGCTTTGTAATTATACATGGTACATATAATTAATTTTTAAAATAAACATTAATTGCATATATTAAACAGCATAAAATCAATCTATTCTATATATTAAAAGTATTAAAAATAAAAATCTACAATTTAAAAAATTCTCGAAATAAAGTACAATGGCACTTGCATAACAGACATATACATTAAATGGAAAATTTCAACCTTTCTACACACACACGCACACACACACACACACACATGAAAAGTTTCCACTCGGTCCATCAAACGTTTTATTTTTTTGTAGATCTTGAACGAATATTTCTACATGAGTTGAAAAATGAATAAAATCGTAAATACATTAGTGTGCTAAGACAAAGTATTTCATGAAGAAGTTCTTTTAAGAATGTTTGTAAATTAGTATGAATAATTGTCAAAATTATTGTCAAAATAGGCCCTTAAATAAATCTTTTGTCACAAGTTACTTTATCACATACTTTGAGTTTATTCATTTTTCCAAAATTACGCCGACATATCTGTCCATCAATTTGTAAAAAAATGAAGTATTTAATAGAATGAGTTAAAACTTTACATACGTATTCATAAGTGTTAAAACTTTTCATTTGACTTGTAATGTCTGTTGTGCGTCATTTGGATTATTGTATTCGGAAAACTTTTTAAATGGTTACAAAACATTACAAAACAATGTAGTTGATAGAGTTTTGTATATTATATGATCTGTGATTGTGGTGAATTATAAAATATATTCTATGTACACATATATATTTTTAGTGTTTTTATACAAATTGTAAATCTATATTGTTTACTATTACAGGTGTTTGTAAAATTTATGAAGAACATCTGAAGAGACGAAATCCAAACACTCCAACTATCACTTATGACATTAGTCAATTATTTGATTTCGTTGATCAGCTAACGGATTTATCCTGTCTTGTGTATCAAAAGTCGACAAATACTTATGCTCCTTACAATAAGGATTGGATCAAAGAAAAGATATATGTTCTATTGCGTAGAGCTGCGGGACATGGAGAGTAATCAATATATAAAGTACATGTATACGTCTGTGTTTTCATACAATAAGATAATTTTAAACCTCTCTATATATTATTTACTGTAATAAATCTATAAATTACAATATCTTATTTTGATGTAATAATTATGTTGGGTTCTTTTTCCTTCTTTACATATTTTTCTTATATCATTAAAAAATTAATTACGCATTAGCAATATTACACAAATAGAGCAAGATAAAAATTACTTTCCATTGAGTGTTGTACAATTGGCAGAAATACAATTAGGATTCTGTGATATAGAATATTTATAAAAAATATATAAGTTCTATATTCCAATATCTATTAAAATATATTTTTCATAATACAATTGTACATGATGTTTTAAGGATGGTATGTAATACACCTAAAAATGTAAAAATATCAATTTTTTAATTTTTATATCTTCTTGAAACATGATATCTTAAAATATCTTCCTAAAGTTTCAAAAGTTTACAAGGATAAAAAGTTACAGTATTTTAAGTAAGAAAGATTCATGGCATGGTATAGTGCAATCTGCATGTACATTTGTGATAAGACTAAACAAGATCCCAATAATTATTAGAAATCTTTTGAAAATAAAGTGGTCGAATTGGTGAAACGCCTGCCTACAGTGTAGGAAAGTCCAGATTCAAACCCTGGCTGAGGTAATATTTTTCGTAATGAATTTCTTTAACTAGAATTTACCAATTAGCGTCGTTTAGCAATTTTTCTATTCATTTTCTATTTATTCTATTTATACATTGGTTAATCGTGTACTGGCATCAAATAATTTTTTATATTATTAAAGATAATCTCTCTCCTATAAGACACTGTACTTTTGGCCTTATCAATAGTCTACCGTTCATGTAGCTTAAACTTTAAGTACTTTTTCTCGAAACTGTTTTCAAAAACAGTGACCAAAATATTTCAGAAACAATTGTACGGATTTACATGATTCTTTTTTAATACTTATTTTGCATACAATTAAGCAGTCTTTATCATACAGGTGTTTTGAGAGCTTTTTAGTTTCTGTAATTAAAATATCAACTTTTTAACAAAAATCGAAAATTATTGAATTTAGAAGCCAGTCATTTTATTAAACTTGAACATCTTCAAAATTGACTGCGACACAGACTAGATCTATTTATATATTTTAAGAAGTTCTTGAATTTTTTAATGTTGGATGAACTTTATAAAAGTGATAATTATTACTGCAAAACTATTACGGACAAGGTAGTAGTTGCCAGTGCCATTTATTTATATTTGTATTACAAAATTTCAGGATTGTGTAGTATCTAGTTAAAAAGTTAAAGCTAAATAATTTTAACTTAACTTATTGTTAGTTACATTATAGACTGTTAACTTTTAACTTAATTTAATTACATTTAATTTACCTTTTCTATAGTTAGCCAACAAAGGCGCAGCGAGATGCAACACGCTTGCTTACATTAGCAATTCCTGTATTCCAAGATTCACTACCAGTGCTAAAAATCTTTAGTATACGTGCATTATACTTATTGTTAGATCTTCAGCACTGACAGTGAATTTCGGAACATAGCCATTATATGGAACTTTGATTCTCAACCTTACGTGAATTTATTTGTATATAAAATGGGCCATATTCCATATGTAGCGTTTTTTTGTTGTCCAAACATTGGTCGTAAACAAATTTCATAAGATTAACCGACCTACACTGGCCAATGTTTTTATTAAAAAACCGATTACAACGTTTCGGCCCTGGATTTGGGCCCTTTTCAAGTGATCTGAAATCGCAAATTGCAAATTATAAAACAATGCTGAAGGCCTATCGCAAATCAACCATAAATTCATACCTGAGTAATAATTACTGTGTCATTAGTCAATCGTTTGGCCAAAACCATTCCACTGTGACAAACTGAGTAGAGACAAGAGGAAAGTCATTATAATGTAACACACTCGACTAACATGTTCAATAGAAACTTACATGTTGGTCAAGTAGATTTACACTTATTTGTTAGAAGAAAGGTAAAATTGATTGAGAAGCAACACGATGTTCGCGAAATCATGTCAGAGATTAAAATTGATTTAACAACTGTCAGGAACCGGACTTGTATTGACGAGAGGTCACGTTGGACTAACACATAACCCACACAGCAAAACAAGTTTCAGAAAGCTTTCCGAAAGATAACTTGGAAACTAATATTGAAATGTAAAATTGAAATCATTCAGAAATATCTTTGAAACGTTTCATCAAAATCACATGTCATTGAAAGCTTTCCAAAAGATACCTTGGAAATTAATATTGAAATGTAACATTGAAATCATTCAGAAGTATTTCTGAAACGTTTTATCGAAATCATTTATGATCCTTCTCACTGAAATATTTCAGAAATATTACAAAACATTTCAGAGAAATATTTCGTACGTAATCTCTAAAACATATGTTATTGAAAGCTATCCAACATATAACTTGGAAATTAATAGTGAAATGTAAGATCTATCATTCAGAAATATTTCTGAAATGTTTCATCGAAATCATTTACGATCCTTCTCATTGAAATATTTCAGAAATATTACGAAATATTTCTCTGAAATATTTCTATTTTTCTATTTCTATAAATCTTTCCATTTCTCAGAAATATTACGAAACATTTCAGAGAAATATTTCGTACGTAATCTCTAAAACATATATTATTGAAAGCTATCTAACATATCCCTGATGGAAAAATTTTGCTGAAAACGTAATGAAATTTGCTGGTTGAAAATCTCTTGCAATTGACCCAATTTCATTATCTTTCAGCAATTTTTCGTTAAAAAATTTATTTTCAGTGAAATTCTGCAAATTTCATAATATACAACATTTCAAATTTTTTAAACTAATTTTTAGTAATATTAATTAACTTTTATCTAATTTCACAGTATTTAATTGAATTTCATAACGAAACTTATGATTTTTTTGAAATTAATATTAATATTAGTATTAATATGAATTAATATTACTAAAAATTAGTGAAAAAAATTTGAAATGTATATTATGAAATATGCAAAATTTTACTGAAAATAAATGTTTTAATGAAAAATTGCTGAAATGAGAATGAAATTGGATCAATTGCAAGAGATTTTTAACCAAATTTCAGCAAATTTCATTACGTTTTCAGCAAAATTTTTCCATTAGGGATAACTTGGAAATTAATATTAAAATGTAATATAGAAATCATTCAGAAATATTTCTGAAATGTTTCATCGAAATCATTTATGATCCTTCTCACTGAAATATTTCAGAAATATTACGAAACATTTCAGAGAAATATTTCGTACGTAATCTCTAAAACATATATTATTGAAAGCTCTCCAACATACAGGGTGTACCTAAACTGGCGATAAATGTTTTAATGACAAGTACTTTGTAACATTTTGAGACGAAAATTCTAATACGAAAAAGTCGAGGCTATAATAGTTTTCAAATGGGAACAGTTTAAACATCTCGAATAGCAAAGCTAGAATTTCGCGCGCTCAGGGATGGCAAAATGGTCAGTGATAAAGGTGCTTTCTTGAACCACACGTCTTTGGCATTAATGAAATTAGTGTAAAAATGTATGCAAGAGTTTTATTAAGAAACTATTTCTGTTTATTTGCAATGAATTTTAGAAATAGTTTAAAATGTTTTTTTTTAATAGTTCAAATCGATATTGATTTGTGTCTACTGTCATCAGCTATTTGGTTAAATTGCGACAAATTTCATCGCGGAGATTTACCAATTTAACCAAATAGATATGCTGATGACAGTTGA
>NW_011965354.1:0-6353 GCF_000949405.1 Vollenhovia emeryi
AGGCCGGCCTACCGCCCAATTCGAGCGCGTGGCGAGATGTGCGCATAGCATTATCGATCGCCAGGCGGTCACATCTTGCCACGCGCTCGAATTGGGCGGTAGGCCGGCCTAAGACAACGATTTTTAATAATTAATTAATCGTTAACTATTACGAAAATTGCAAAATGGTACAGGACTTTTCCGTTCATCTCGATCCGTTCTACCTTCTCAAAAATTTTGTCGGATATGGAAAGACTCACCCTGTAGAAAGAAAATTATATTTTGGAATGTAGAGGGGATAGGGAGGCAAGATACTGAGTTTTGGAATTACTTAATAAGGTGGGATTACATTAGTTTATGCGAAACATGGGTAGAGGAAAAAGGATGGAAAAGGATTAAAAGAATACTCCCAAAATCGCATGTATGGGTGTGTAGTTACGCTGTAAGAAATAAGAAAAGAGGTAGGGCAAAGGGAGGTTTTATAATAGGAATAAAAAAAGAATGGGAAAATATGGGTAGGTGGGATTTTAAAATCCTGGAGAAAGGTGTGGTTTTACATAGGTTTTGTAACGATAAGGGGGAAAAAAATTTGATTATAGGTTCAGTATATAATATAGATGATTGGCAAGAAGTGGAGGAGGGAATAATTAATATAACGGAGGAATTTAGGGGGGAGTATGTTATTATTGGAGGAGACTTCAATGCAAGGATGGGAGAGGAAAGTGATAGTGAGGATGAAAATTGGGAAATGAGAAGGAGATGTAAGGATAAGACGACAAACAAAAGAGGTAAGAATCTAAGAGATCTATTGGATAAAATAGGAGGATATGTTTTGAATGGTGTATTGAGAGGTGATAAGGAGGGAGAATATACATATGTTGGAAATAGAGGTAACTCAGTAATAGATTATGTTATTGTTAATGAATGTGGTTTGAATATTGTAATAGATTTTAAGGTAGAGGATAGGGTGGACTCGGATCACATGCCCCTGTCAATGGAGATTGGAGCGGAAGGAGAAAAGAAGAGGGAAGAGGAAAAGGAAGAAGAGGAAAGAGAAGAGGCTGGTGAAGTAAAAAGAATGAAGATATGTTGGAATGTAAATCGAGGCAATCAAGGAATTCAGAGTAAAATCGGACTCTATGCAATGGATGGAAGAGGATCAAGGATTATCAATCGAGGAAAAATGGGATAAAATTAAGAACATAATAAACGAGGCCATGGTAAAAAAAGCTATAGGAAGAAGGAAGGTGAGAAAGATTGGGTATAAGGATTGGTGGGATAGAAGCTGTACGAAGAGAAAAAGGCAAGTAAGAAGAATGTTCAAGGGATGGAAGAAAGGGAAGATCAGACACAAGGATTATATAGAGGAAAAAAAGAAACTGAAGACTTACTTTGAAGAGAAACAAAGGTGTTGGAAAACAAAGGAAGAAGAGGAACTGAAGAATTTGAAAAACAACATGGAAATCTGGAAATATATAAATAGGAAAAGAGGAAAAAGAGTTTACGTTGAGAATAACATTAAAAAGGAAGATTGGGAAAAACATTTTATGGAGTTATTGGAAGGCGAGAAGATAGAAGGCTGCAAGGAAGGAGTTCTGGAAAAGGAAAAGGAAAAAGTTAGGACAAATACTGGAAGCTGGGCTGGAAGAAACAAAGAGGAAGAAGAGGAAATTGAAGGGGAGGAAATTATGAATGCAGTAAGAAGAATGAAGAAAAGGAAGGCTGCTGGTATTGATGGTATACCAATGGAGGCATGGATATATGGAGGTTTTACGATAAGGAAGGGTTTAATAGACATTGTTAAACAGGTCTGGAGAGAAGGTACGATTCCAACGGACTGGAGAACTAGCATACTGGTGCCTTTATTCAAGAAAGGTGACCAGGAAAGGACTGAGAACTACAGGGGTATCTCCCTGTTGTGCTCGGCTTACAAAATTTATGCTGAGGTTCTAAGAGGTAGGTTGGAAATGGAAACGGACAGGTTGAACCTGATCCCGGAAAGTCAGGCTGGATTTAGGAGGGGTAGAGGCACGGTAGACAATATATTCGTCCTCTCCCACCTGGTTCAGAGAGATAAAAGGAAGGAGGATGGGAAAATATATACAGCGTTCGTGGATTTAAAGGCAGCTTTTGACAAAGTGGACAGAGGGAGGTTATGGAATCTGATGAAGGATAAAGGAATGGACCATAGTTTAATAAGAAGAATAGGAGGAATTTATGAGGAAACATACAACGTTATAAGGATTGAGGATAGCTACACGGAAAAATTCATCACAAGGAAAGGAGTAAGACAGGGATGTGTTCTGAGTCCGGCGTTATTTAATGTATATGTAGCAGAGGTAGATAGTTATATGAGGAATAGGAATATAGGAGGAATAAAATTAGGCAACGAAAGAGTATGGTCATTGGCTTTTGCGGATGATATGGTGTTAATGGCGAAAAATAGGACGGCTTTATTAGATATGTTAGGTACTTTTAGGAAATTTTTAAAGGATAGGAAACTTATATTGAATACGGACAAAACGAAAATTATGGTTTTTAACAAAAAAGGGAAGGAGAAAATAAAAAAATGGAATTGGATGGGAAAGGAATTAGAAGAGGTTAAAACTTTTAGATATCTTGGTTTTATATTTAATAGAAGAGGGGATTATAAGGACCACATAGAGGAATTAGGTATAAAGGGTAGGAAAGCGGCAAATAAGGTATGGGGGTTGGGTGAAAGAATATGTAAAGACGATTTTGCAAGAAGAGGAATGTTATTTGTATATTTGGTTAAGAGCATTATGTCATATGGTGTAGAAGTATGGGGGTGGGTAGAGAGAAAGAATTTGGAAAAGGTAATGATGGACTATATTAGATGGATGTTTAAACTAGATTTTTGTACGCCAAGGTATCTGATTTACAGGGAGTTAGATTTAGATAAATTAAAAATAGGATGGGGATTAGGTGCGAGAAGGTACGAGGAAAAAATAAGGAATATGGAGGATGGTAGATGGGTTAGGTTAGGATATGTTGGAAAGAAAAGCAAAAAGAAGGATGGAACGATTTATATGGTATAGAAAGAGAGGAGTATTATAACAGGAATGGGTGGAGTACAATTGCAGTAGATAGTATGGCTAGGGAAGAGAGAAATTTGAGTAAGGAACTATTACTAAGGGATAGGGATATACAGAAACAATGGATAGATGGTAGAATAAGAGGTGCAGAATATAATACAAGATATAGAGAATTATGTACAATAGAAAGACCGAAATATTTGGAGTTAGGTAATATGGAAAAGTATGGTAATGAAAGGGAAATAAGAGCGTTGTTTAGACTAAGATGTGGCAATATGGAGGAGGAAAACAAGTATTGGTTATATAAGGATAATGGGGAAAGCGAATGCGTATTCTGCGGAAAAGGTAGGGATAACTTCGAGCTAGTATATCAAGGATTGCGAAATCGCAAAGGAATGGTTTTTAGGGTTAGGCAATAGTGACAAAGAGAAAATGGAGAGATTGTTTAACGATACGCTAGATGAGTTGAAAGGAAAGGTGGTTTGTAAAGTTTGGAAGGAAAAAGAAAGAATCAAGAATGAAAATGTAAAATGTATGTAATGTTGAATGTGAGGATAAACAGAAAGATAAATGTGAAGGAGAATGTAAATAGTCAAACTAAGCTAAGGATATAGGGGATAATTGTGTGATATTAACGATATTAACGGTGTGTAGCGTAAAATAGAGTAGGAAATAGAATTGGGTGCGTGTTAAGTTTGGATGGTATGAATGGATAAGACTTTTTTTTGTAAACCAAGTCCCACTTTCTGGCTGTATGCTAAAGTGTAATAAAGATGATGAACAGAGAAATTTCCAGTGAAGGAAATTCTTTCCGTCGAACCTCACAATGTTCCTGGCCGATATTTCCTCGGCCATGTTAAACACGTGAATAGTCTTGACTGACCTACCACGTGGCAACCTTGTGGCTCTTTGTCCGTCACACTCGATCGCCCTCACGACCGACTTCCAAACCGAAAGTTAATATAGTTCAACTAAACGCGTTATCTGGGCCCATAACCTGTTGGGATAACCTTTTTGGGATTGATAGGAGAAAAATATTAAATCGGTTTGGGATATAAAACACGTTATTATGCACTTTAATGAACAAAGTAAATGAACGAACAAAGAAATAGAGCGAACAAAGAACTATATACGGAACTGTAAGTATTCGCGGAGATCGACACTTGATCGGCACACGACAGCTCAGTACAAGAGTAGCTTAACGACTGATCTCCGGTAGGACGAAGAATTCATCCGTTACAGTTCACTCGCCTTCCAGAACATTCCACCCAATCACACGCATTCGCACAATCACGCATGCTCCTTACAAGACCGGGTAATTTGACCAGAAGGGTGATTTGACAACAAGTCTTCCAAACCAATGCATTATTCAACACACGGGAATTCGTACATTCCAAACGGTGTGGTAATTGCCGTTTTCTGGATATCCTCGTCGGCGACCGGAATCTGGTGATATGCCCTGACGAGATCCACGGTCGAGAAGATCTTTTTTCCCTGCAGGGTCTGTGCGAAATCTTGAATATGCCGCACCGGATAGCAATCCGGGATCGTCCGCGCGTTGAGCGCCCGATAATCACCGCAGGGCCTCCATTCCTCGCCCTTTTTCGGCACCAAATGCAACGGTGCTGCCCAACAGCTCTTAGAAGGTCGCACGATGCCGAGCTCCACCATCTTCTGGAACTCCTTCTTTGCGGCCGCCAAACGCTCTGGCGCAAGTCTTCGCGGCTTGCATGCCACCGCGGCGGCGGCCCCGGCGTCGTTTTGATGAAATGACGCGTATCGTGTTTTATTTCGCCCGGTCGTCCCTCCGGTCTCGTTACGTCAGGATACTTCGTCAGCAACTCGTGATACGCCCGTTGCGCCCGTCACCGTCTTAATGCATGGTGCATCGCACCGTATACAGCGTCCTTTCGCGGTCAGACTTGTCACTCCGTCTACCAGCCGAGAATTTCGCAAATCGACCAATAATCCGTAATATGCTAAAAAATCCGCCCCGACGATCGGTCTTGATAGTCTTGATACGTCCGCGATAACGAAACGCCACACAAAAACACGCCGCAATCCGAAATTCAATGTCATAGACCTTGTGCCATACGTGTGAATAATTGTACCGTTCGCGGCTGAAAGTTCGTACGTGGACTTCTGTAACGGGCCGCGCATCATTTTCCGTGGATAAACACAAAGGTCAGCCCCCGTGTCAACCAGAAAGCTGACCTTCGTTTCCTTGTCGGTAACGAAAAGGCGACGTGCACTATGGCCCGAGTCGCTCGCCGCCACTAGCGACCGGCCACCGCATTTTCCTGCTGTTGCATCGAGCAAGGTGCCCTACAGTGCCGGGCATTTGATCCGAATTTCCAGTGATACCAGCATATACCGCTTGCTGGAGGATCACGGCTTCCCGATCGCGCACTCTGGCGCGAACGCGGACGCGAACGCGAACGCGAACGCGAACGCAAACGGCGCCGATCGTCATCGCGAAAATCGCCGCTAATCGCTTCGATTGATCTGCGAATGGCCGTCAACTGCTCCGATATCTCCTGCTGCATCGCCAATTGCATCTGTGCTAACCGTATTTCTATCTTTGCTTCAATCGAAGCAGAGTCATTCGTGCTCTGGCCCTGAGGCCCGGGATATCTGGTCGTCTCTGCCACCTGAAACGCTGGCGCCCGAGTCGCCTCGACTATTGCATCCGCGATATCCGCTAATTGTTCGGGCGTATCTGCTGTGCACGTCACTAAATGCGGCTGGATGTACGCCGGCAAACGACTCAGCCAAATCGTTCGCAACACCTGGTCGCCGACGACGTTCCCAGCGAGGCCGCGAATATGCCTCAAAAATTGCGACGGTTTTCGATCGCCTATTTCCTCGTGCTCGAGGAGTCTACGGGTCTTGTGCTCCTGCGACAAGCTAAGCCGCTTGACCAGCTCTGCCTTCAGCGTTTCGTACGCCCGTTCCGCGGGCGGATTCATTATAATGTCGCGTACCTCGGTCGTGTACCGCGGGCCGATGGATGTCAACGCGTACCCGAACTTTGTCGCGTCGACCGTTATCCCGGCGGCTTGGAAACTACGGTCGACGATACTGAACCACAGTTCAGGGTCAGCCGGCGTGAACTCCGGCATTCGCATGCCCACGCGACTCACCTTGTACAATTAACCTAGAACCCCCACCACTAAAAATCGAAGTTGGACTTATGGAAAAATTTAGTGCTAATATAGTGCTAATTTATTGCCCTAGTCCGGAATTTATTGCTCCAACCCTTTCGCAAGAAATTAATGTTGAAAGTGGGGGTGCTGATCAGTTAACATTAAGCTAGCA
>NW_011965355.1:0-6353 GCF_000949405.1 Vollenhovia emeryi
GGATCTATTCTAACCGACACACAGCACGTCAAAAATACCGACCGCGAGAACGCTAGCTCCTCCAACCGTCAATCGGAACCGCGTGTCCGATTGAAAATAATTCCTGCCGGAATCCTGTCCGGAACCGGGAGGAGCTAGACCGGAGTTAACTATCGTTACATGGCGCCCGAACAGGGACCTGCTGTGTGTGAAAATTATTAGAGCTGCTAGAAAGTGAGGAGTAAAAACAGATCGCTTGAAGGGGAGATAAGTCCGTGACCGTTAGGTAGAATCCGTAACCCTGTGAGGGAATACCGTTAGAAAACAATTAGAAGTCCCTCCCCCGATAGAGATAATGGCGACCACTCCGCGAGTGTCCTGGGTATACGCCCTATCTAAGGACATAGTACAGCTCGAGTTGATCGAGAAAGGAATCGATTCCGAGGGGCATTTGGCCACCTTACGCCAGAGATTGGTGGCGTATATACGATCGCACCCGGAGGAATACCAGGCGAAACCTGAAGATGCTCCTGGGTATAACGAGGAAGTCGACCGGACTCGCGACATGGAGAGGATGCAAGCCGAGTTGGACCAGCTCAGACAAGCGCAAAGACTGCAAGTCGAGCTGGACCAGCTAAGACAAATTCGACACTCCACGCCAACGAGGGATCAAACCAGACCCGACGAAACAAAGATCCTCGACCAGATGAGGAAGTGGAATTGTCACTTCGATGGGCGTGACCTGTATACGTTCCTGGAACGAATCGAGGAATTACAACGGGCCTATACTCTAACGGACGAGCAATTGTTGAAAGGCTTCCCGGAATTGCTTCGAGGCGAGGCGCAATTATGGTTCCGTAATTTCCAGACGGACTTCACCACACTTAAAGAACTGAAAGCCGGTCTACGAAGCTACTACTTGTCTTCAGGCGAGTTACGCCAGTTGGATCAACAGATAAACGACCGGAAACAAGGCGCTAGCGAAAAGATCCGAGCATTCGCAACCTCGATCATGACTCTTATGCGCCGCCGAGGAGGCTACACTCCTGACCAGCAGCTCGACGTCATATATTATAATGCGCGGGCAGAATACCGTCTCTACATTCCCAGGACCACCGTGCAGACCGTGACCGAACTTATTCAGAAGATTGAAGAGCTGGAAGAAACTAAAAGACAGCTCGACGTCGAGAAGGGCCGAGGGAGGCCAGAAATTAAGAAAAGTACACCTCAGCCACGTACATCGCTAGCCACCGCGTATGACCGTAAGACCTGCTGCTGGAGATGTAAGCAAAAGGGTCACGACCGTTTCCAATGCCGGAATCCGACGAAGAAATTTTGTTCGTACTGTGGCACCGATGGGAAACTGACAAAGGAGTGCCAGTGCCAGAGGCAGGGAAACGACAAGGGGGCCGGCGACGACGGAAGTCGAGACCGGCCCGCTCAAAATTAAGAACATCCGCGGAGAACCGACCGTTCGTGTCAGTAATGATCGGCACACATAAATGCACAGCGCTTATTGACACCGGCTCGGTGAATTCATATTGTAGCGAGGAAACGGCCAGAATCTGTCGGCGAGCCGGGTGGAGCCGGCACCAGGATCACCGGATCGCAGTCCTAGCGGACGGCACTGAAACAGCACTGGAAAATAGATTGACCGGAAATATCAGAACAATGGGCGTCTCCACAGAGCAAACACTGCTCATTGTGAAAAACCTAAGCCACGACATCCTGCTAGGTATGGATGCCCTAAATAAAATGGGAATCAGAATCTTCCTCGCCGGACAAGGGATCCGTAAGACAGGGAGCAGAACGGGTATCAGCTCCGTGGAAAATCCAGGAGGACTCACGCACCTGAGGAAAACCGAGAAAACCAGACTCGACGCTTTTCTCAAAACCGAGATGGAAAGCTTCAGGGATATCAAGGGGAACACTCCTCTCATCCAGCACGAGATAAGGCTGGAAGATCCGTCACCTATCAAACAACGGTATAGGCCAAGAAACCCGGCAATGCAAAGCATCATCGAGGAGGAGATCGAGAAAATGCTCAACGAAGGAGTAATTAAACCATCAACCAGTCCCTGGAGTTCTCCGATCGTGGTAGTCCGGAAAAAGGATGGCAAACCGCGTTTGTGCATCGACTACCGCAGATTAAATAAAGTCACCCGCAAAGACGCTTATCCATTGCCGCAAATCAACGCGACGTTGGATAAGCTCAGAGGGGCAAGATACCTGTCGACCATTGATTTAAAGAACGGGTACTGGCAAGTACCTTTGACATCGGAAAGTAAGCCTTTGACCGCTTTCACCGTCGCGGGGAAGGGCTTATTTGAATTCAACGTAATGCCTTTTGGCTTACACTCGGCGCCCGCTACCTTCCAGAGATTACTCGATCAAGTAATCACACCGGAGCTGCTCCCGAACGCCTTCGCCTACCTGGATGACATCGTCATCATATCGAAGACGTTTGACGAGCACCTAAACACACTGAAGATCGTCTTTGAGCGACTGAGTAACGCCAGATTGAAACCGAATCCAGAAAAGTGCCAATTCGCACGGCAGAAACTAAAGTATCTCGGTCACATAGTCAATCACCAGGGTTTGCACGCCGATCCAGACAAGACCGCCGCCGTGATAAATCTTACGCCGCCCAGAAACACCAAAGAGATCCAGCGTTTCATGGGACTCATCTCTTGGTACCGGCGTTTCCTGAAAGACGTATCCAGTGTCGCTGCCCCGTTACACCGTCTCCTGCGCAAGCGAGCGAAATGGGAGTGGACGGAAACGCAACAAGCCGCGTTTGATGAAGTGAAAAAGTTATTAACGAATGCTCCAATATTATCCTGATTGGAGCCAGACATTCGTTCTCCAGACCGATGCCAGCCAAGAAGGGCTAGGCGCCGCACTTACCCAACAGATACACGGATCCGAAAGGGTGATCGGATATGCCAGCCGAACACTCACCAGTGCCGAGAAGAATTACTCGGCAACCGAGCTAGAATGCCTCGCAATCAAGTGGGGCATCTGGAAATTCCGTGACTATCTGGAGGGGTATCACTTCGTCGTCCTGACCGACCATCACTCCCTAAAGTGGCTAAATTCCATCGAGAGCCCTACCGGACGATTGGCTCGTTGGGCGCTAGAATTGGGGCAGTATGACTTTGAGATCCAGTACCGAAGAGGCTCCGATAATCTGCTCGCCGACACACTTTCCAGACAACCGCTCGAAGTTTGTGCGGCGGGAGTTCCGTCATCCGACTGGTACAGCCGAAAGTACCGAGAGGTAGAAGAGCACCCCGAATTAAATCCGGACTACCGGATAGAGAATGGCCAGCTCCACCGGCATATTCTACATACGCTCGACTACAACGAGACTCCTGAAGCACAACAATGGAAGATCTGCATTTCCGGCGACCAGAAGACCAGAATTTTGCGTGAAAACCACGACGATCCACCGGTAGGGCACTTGGGCATCGCGAAGACCATCGTTCGCCTGGCGAAAACATACTATTGGCCTGGTATGTTTCGGGAGGCAGCACAGTATGTGCGCAATTGTAATAATTGCCAACGATTTAAAGCCGAACAGCGTAAACCGCCCGGAACATTACATGCACTCGACGTGAAGGAACCTTGGGAGATCGTAGCCGCCGATCTAGTCGGACCGCTTCCAAGATCAGAAAACCTTAATACATGGCTTCTGGTCTTGCAAGACAAGATGACGAAATGGATAGAATTACAACCAATGAGGAAAGCCACGGGAACCGCGGTAGCGAAGGCCCTCCGAGAGAAAATCCTGTTGCGGCATGGTTGTCCGCGAACTCTAATCACCGATAACGGCCGACAATTTATTTCGACCGATGTCGAAAGCCTGCTCAACAAATACCAGATCACTCACCGCCTGACACCGCCATACACACCACAATGCAATCCGGTTGAAAGAGCAAACAAGGTCATAAAGACTATGATTTCTCAGACAATAGAGAAATCCCAGAAGAAATGGGATAGATTCATCCCAGAGATTGCCTATGCGTATAACACCGCGCACTGCGAATCAACGGGGTATACGCCAGCTTACTTAAATTTCGGCCGAGAGTTGCGACCGTCCGGGAGTGTAGGCCAAACAACTGTAAATACCGAAAAGGAAGATCCCGAAACACGAATAAAACAGCTCCGTGAAGCGCTGGAACTCGCGAAAGTGAAATTGGCGCAGAGTTTTCAGCGGCAGCAGCACCACTATAATCTCCGGCGCCGCGATTGGAGGCCCCGAATCGGGGAGGAAGTGTGGAAGCGCACGCACGAGTTGTCCAGCAAAGCAGAGGCTTTTAACGCGAAACTCGCAGCTAAATTCGAGGGTCCTTTTATCGTTCACCGGGTGCGATCGCCTGTGGTCTTCGATTTGAAAACCATCGACGGAAAAAATACCGTGTCGCGTGTACACATACGCGACCTCAAATCAAACCAGACACGTTAATGGGCCTGTACTCCGCGCGAGAACTATTTTTCGAAGCCTGTATCCCGTCGAATTACTTCGGAAGATGGTGTTCCCCGGATTACCTCCGAGGCCGGTATTTCCGTAAAAATCCCGGACCATAGCCGCAGCATAGTAAGGCGTTTTGATCGACTTGCGGCGACCGCCTGTTAGTTACGATTACCGCCGGGCCTGTATTTAACTTAAATTCCTGCCGGACTTGTATCTCGCCCAAACTACTTCCGCGAACTACTTCCGGAATTTTCCGAAAGAGGGCCACCCTGCTTTCCCCCTCCACCCACGCGCGTCCAATAAAACTTCGCAAGCCGGACGCGGAAAAATTAGTTAGACTCCGAGTCTTCAACATGACGGACGCAACGCAAAGGATTCCGACGCGCCCCAGAGTGACGCCGCCGCCCGCCAAGCCACCCCTAGTCGGGGTAGCCCCAAGCCGACCGCCAGGCTCCGCGGCGAAGAACGGAAACGCGGAGAAATTTTGGCGGAAAGTTGTGGCCCGCCGGATCCGGAACAATCCGGAGAGGATCCGCCGCGGGCTCGACGGACGACGGCGACCACCGGAGGATATGCCGGTGATCAACCTCTCCGAGGAGGAGGACGAGCCACCGACCGACGCCGCTCCCGCCTCCGCTCCGATCGCCGGGCCCGCGATAAAATTTATCGAGGTGTACCCTCGCCACACCTTCCGGCTGGTGAGACCCCCAGGCAGGGGGCGAAGTTCCGCCGTCTCCGCAGCCGGGGTCGCGGCCCCGGCTATCGCGCCCCGAGCAGCCGCCAGCATACCCGGGACCATTCCGAGCCCTATAAGGGCCACCCGTACTGCCGCCCCGGTCACTCGGCCCCTCACGCCAGCAACAAGCAACGCGCCGGCCACCGTTGCCCCCGGACCTACACCGGACCCGGCACGGGAGAGGGTAGTGCCGCGGATGCCCCGCGATCCCTTTTGCCTGAGGCCAACGACACCGCGGGAGGAGCGGGATGTCCTGGTGGACGGGTGCCTGATCCGGGTGCCCATCGGCAGCAAACGCTGGCGCACCCGGATCGGGAAAGTTAAATACGCTCTCCGCCTCGACCCGACCTCCGGGAACGTGAGGCACTGGTCGAAACGACAGCTGTAGACCGTAAGTAAAAATAGCATTAAGAATTTCGAAGAGCGAAAAGCCGGGAATTTCGCTCTCCGAAAGGAGGGGGGGGTGTGACGGGGATGGCCGGGAGGACGCGGCCGGAGGTGGCCGCATTCCTCGCATTCCGGTGTGACGTGGAAGGCGCGGCCGGAAGTGGCCGCATTCCTCGCATTCCACGCATACCGGAGCCGCGGTCACCATGACGACGCGGAGGTGGCAACACCGCGCCTACCCCCGCCACCTCCACCCGCGCGCCCAGGCTCCAGGGGTATAAAAGCCCCTCCGGAGCGAGCGCGGTAACCCAGTCTTACCTCGGAGCACCGAGCGACGACACCCGGCAGCGGGTACCTCCGCTGCGGTATACGCCGGTATAACGGGTCCTGCCGTCCGGCGTTATACCATTTCCGGGGTACACGACAGGTGGAGGCGCTGCTCCGTCGTGTGCTCCGGCCCTCCCCGACAGTAGTGCACAAGAACGGGGTGCTGCCCGATGTGCGACAGCTACTGATCCCCTACCGGTCGTCTATCCGTCCGCAGTAGCGTACACAGAAACGGGGTGCTGCCCGGTGTACATGTGCTACTGATAAAACACGCATAACGAGGCAGCCTCTCGGGCGTGTCCCCGACCTGATCCTATCCTTTTCCCTGACCCCCGACCGGTGTAAAATTCAGGGGGGAATATTTGGGTGGGAGTTAAGTATTAATTACTGATAGCTGTAAGTCCCGTAGAAATAATCCGGTTATTTCTTCCTTACAGACCAGAGGAG
>NW_011965356.1:0-6355 GCF_000949405.1 Vollenhovia emeryi
TCCCGCTGTCCCATATTAGGATCCTATCGCATAACAGGGGACTTTCCTCTGTCTATAAATCGCGACTTCTCAAACACTTCGCGGAGATTCAATCTAGAGAATTATTGGAAATTTTAATTTTGTGTTGAGATAATTGTCTCTTAAAATTTCTCCTGCAAATCGTGTAATCGTGGGACAACGTGGCATTTTGAAGAATTTTATGAGCTTTAGTAGCAATTCCGAGACTATTTCTGACAGCGGGGACATTTAACGAACACTAGCGAAACGAAACAACAGATTAACACGCACGGAACGTCATCGGCAGTGGATTGACTTTGCTCTCTCCATTTTCTTTTCGATCATCAATGTCCTACGGCTTTCGGGGCAACGAGGGGATTTTTATGGGGTAGCCACGATCCGAAAAGTAACCCTCTTGTTGTGTTACGTACGAGCTAAACAGCTAAACGCCGCAAGGGAGTACGCTTAAAATTGGAATTTAGGTGCGTCCGCGGGTCTCGCTTTTGCCATTAAATTCTAAGTTATTGATCCTCACCGAGGGCGACGGTTGTCTTAAAGAATGCCCCGAGATCTCGTGAGGCGTGTCTAACGCGCGTTTGACATACGCCACTTGGAGACGTCATAAACGCGTTTAACGCTGCAGACCTCTCGTTATCTTTAAATGCGGATTAGCGGAAAAAATTAGGAAAGAATTCGACGAGATTCGACCAAATTTACGATGTAGAATCACGGACGTAACGATTCGCCTCACGAGGTATCGCTTAAAACTTTTATAACGTCTCGATCCTACGGGAAAAATATTCAATCGTCAAGTCAGGTATCGAAGTATCGAATTTGAGATTGTTACACTACGAAGAGAGACGACGAACGTGTCACAGTTTTACGTTCGAGATCGACGCATGAAATCTCTTGATGCGACAATGAAAAATTTAATTAACGTAATTTCCAAAAGCAAGGTCAGAGTTGATTGGTCATTTTTAATTTTGTTAACGCATAAAGCATCGCGAACTGTGCACATAATGTACAGGTAATTATTTTAAATACAATTGTAGTATGAAAGCGAATGTCTGTGTGTTGCTATAATATTGTTGTCAAGCCCGGCTTGGGCTGTCGCGAGAGGTGCGGCGAGTCGAGCGCGATCGATGAGAGTTGCGAAAATAACAGAAGACGATCAAAAAAGAAGGACAGGCAGCGCACGTGCGATTGTTTTGGCGACGCGGAGAATCGGCGAGCGGAAGATTTTAGTCAGTTGTCGATGGACTTTCGGCGAGTAGAAGTCAGTCGACAGAAGTTAGTCGTAGCGAGTCGAAGCGAGCGAGTCGAAGCGAGCGAGTCGAAGCGAGCGAGTCGAAGCGAGCGAGTCGAAACCAGCGAGTAAAAGCAAGAGCGTGCTACGAGCAGCAGTGTCTTGAGCGTTATGGAAATAAACCCTTATTAAAACTATCCGAGCACAGTTCCCACATCATTATTAACCGGAATCACCTACCATCCTACTTCTGATTCCTACAACTTCTGGGGGCTCGGTCCGGGATAGTGCGAGGATAGTGCGTGAAGTGAACAGTGTGTGCCCGCGCTGAAACAGTTCAAGTAGTTCAAGCTTACTTGACGAAGTAAGCCGGCAATTAAGACGAAAGCGCAGAGCTGTGTGCGTTGACGGATTGTCAGAGACGAACTTAAAAGTACAGTCAACTAGCGACGAGTGTTGCGTCATTCGACATGGATTCTCTTACCGTTGCTGAGCTCAAGAATATCCTAAAGAGCAAAGGACTTCCCATAGGAGGATCAAAGGCCGACCTGCAGGAGCGCTTACGAGCGTCCGGCCTAGCAGACGAAGATGTGCGTGCCTTGCTTTGCGAGAATACCGACGACACGCAAAACGGTGCGGCTGATATCGGTGCTGCAGCGATATCTCTACAAAAAGAAGTCGAGTTGATGAGACGAGAAAGAGAGTTGCTAGAGCGAGAGTTTGCGGTGGCTCAACAAGAAATCGAGATGCTACGGAGGGCACAAGCTGAAGTCCGATCCGGAAGTCAGGGAGACCCCGGCAATCGAGCCCAGCAGCGCGAGGAACCTGCGTCGAATGTGCCAGCCAGCGGGGTAGCTGCCACAAAACTAAGTGTAGCGACGATAGCCGATCTCCTTAGTTATTTCAACGGGAGCTCTGAAAACTTTGAGACGTGGCAAAAGCAAGTTGTTTTTCTCAAAACGGCTTATAAATTGGAAGACAACATGACGAAGATTCTCATCGGTATGCGGCTCAAGGGAAAGGCGCTCGAGTGGTTTCACTCGAAGCCCGAATTCATCGAGATGAAGGCGGACGAATTGCTGACGGCGCTGAAGGGCATGTTCTATCATCGACCGAATAAAATTGTGTTGCGACGTAAGTTTGAGGAGCGTGTCTGGCGAAAAACCGAATCATTCCATGATTACGTGCACGAGAAAGTTATTCTGGCGAACCGTATCTCTGTGAGCGATGACGACGTCGTTGGCTACATCGTCGAGGGAATTCCGGATCCAAATCTCCGAGACCTAGCCCGTGTCCATGGATTCACATCGAGAGAATCTCTTCTGGCGGCGTTCGAAGAGATCACTCTGCAAGATCGAGACGGTTCATTGGCGTCCGGCGGCGGCGGCGGTGCGAAGTTCAACAATAAGTCCGACGGCGGCAAGCGTAAGGCGGATAAGCGTGAGAAAGATGCGAAAGGCGTAGCAGGTGAGGAGAAAGATACAAGCGTGACGAAAAAACCGGAAGTGACGAAGCGGTGTTTCAATTGCGGTAAGCGAGATCACATAAGCGCGGCGTGTCCCGAGAAAGATAAAGGTCCGAAATGTTTTGAGTGTAGAGAATACGGGCACATCGCGACGAATTGCCCGAAAAAACAAGTCAACGCTAACTGCGTTACAGCCCGGTCGACATCAAAGAAACACGGCGTGGATGTAAAAATAAATGATATTCCAGTTTCGGCGATTCTCGACACGGGTAGCGATTTGACGATAATGCGCGCGGATGAATATATTAAAATCGGGGCGCCAAAGTTAATCAATAAAAAGGTTCCATTCCGCGGCGTAGGAACCGAGGCAAATACGACGTTAGGCGAGTTTGACGCGACGATTACAGTTGACGGGAATGCATATCCGATATTAATTCGCGTGATCTCCGATTGCCTTTCTCGACACAAGTTGTTGGTCGGTCGTGACTTTTTAGACACAGTAGATCTAAGCGTTAAACGCGGCGTAGCGAAAATTAGTCCCGCGCATGACGATCCCGTCGGGAGCGAGGTACCGGAAGTTTATCAGATTGATGTATTCGCGGAGTCCGAGGTGAAGTCCGTTGATTTGTCTCTTGTCAGCGACGTAAACCATAGAGCAGCCGTTCAAGATCTCATCGGAAATTATAATCCGATTCGAACTCGCGAGGTAGGAGTTGAAATGAAGCTCATACTTAAAGATGATGAGCCAGTGTATCAGCGAGCGAGGCGTTTGAGTATACCCGAGCGTGACGATGTGAATGCTCAAATACAGCAATGGATAGATGATGGCATCGTGAGGCCGTCAGTCTCTGACTATGCGAGTCCAATTGTGTTGGTCAAGAAAAGGGACGGAACAAACAGAATTTGCGTAGATTACAGGATGCTCAATAAAAAAATTATCAAGGATCGATATCCGTTGCCCTTAATTGAGGACCAATTGGACAAGCTACAAAACGCGAAGAAGTTCAGTACGTTAGATTTGAAAAATGGTTTTTTCCATGTCAAAGTTAACGAACAGAGTCGGAAATTCACAGCCTTCATTGTCCCTGACGGACATTATGAGTTTATGAGAGTTCCTTTCGGTCTGTGCAATTCTCCAGCCATTTTTCAAAGATTCGTAAACGCGGCTTTTAAGGATTTAATTCGAGACGGCGTTATATTGGTATATATGGATGATTTAATAATTCCTTTGGCTGATTGCGAGAGCGGATTGAAAAATCTGAAACTTGTTTTAGATACTGCGAGTTTAGTAGGACTGTGCAGAAATTGGGATAAATGTAGTTTTCTACAGAGTCGAGTCGAGTTTTTAGGTCACATTATTGAAAACAATCAGGACGATGTCAGAAGTTGAACATCGACCGGTGTTTAGAAAATCAATATGTGGATGCCGTTATATCTTTTTCAGCTGTGAAATCATCCAACGGCAGTTTGCTATTCCATTTATCGCCCTGAACTGTTTATTCTGCGCGAGAGAACTTTGAATTTTTTTTAAATGTATCGCGCGTTTTAAAATTGCATTTCTCCCACGAACGTAGAGGAAAGTATCCCCTATTATGAGATAGGCTCCTAATATGAGATAGCGAAATCTGTTTAGTGGAAAATTGATTGCCAGACTGTGTAATCGTAGCGAGAAAAGATCTGCGATTGAATTTGGACGTTGAAAACCTACTGTCTCACGTTAGAATCTTATTTCATAATACAGGGCTTTCCTCTATATCGTCAAGATGAACGACTCGCTTTTAAGAGTTTCTTGATAAAATTTTGGAAGTCCGTTATATTTCAGAGTATTATATGCTAATTTTATTGAATATTAATATCTATTCGATGTCTTAAAAAAAAAGATTTATCCAGTGTTCACTTAGTATTACTAATTATTGTTTGCAAGTATTTTGTTGCAATAATTTCGAGATTTTTCTTTTATTACTTTCACAATGCGCTGTTCTGCGAGGCTAATGCTTGTATTACTTATTTCAACAAATTAGTTACGTGCCATAATGGCCCCGAGCGAAGAGATTCTAGGCAGGGCAAAACTTCGCGAAGCTCATCCGAATAAATCAAACGAAATCGTCCCAAGTTCTTACGTAAGTCTGCAAATATGTAAAACGCTGTAAATTACGCTGTTGTGTTTCAATGTTAATTTACTGGGGTTACATTTTTTTTGTACTATACAATTTCCCCCCGTTTAATATTTCACGCTTTAATTTCCAACATTTTCCTTCTCTTATCTTCATACGTTACTTAACGTAAAGTCGCAATATGAAAGATTGCACAAACGTAAAAATATAATTGCAGTAAAGAAAAATAACAATATAATTTATGACGACCCATAATACTAGAATTGAACTGAGCCTGTTTGTAATCTATTAAAAATCCAATTGCAATTTTTCTGTTGTATTTGTGATAAGTTTAGGTAAGACAGCCATCTAGCATTGTCGCTATGCGCGAGGCTACCGTGCGTCAGAGACCGAGCTAGTGTCAACAGCGTTTATCTTCCTTTGTCTTTTTGGGCGATGGTCTTTCGTCCACGATAGTCTTTTGTCTACGATAATCTTTTGTACACCGAAACCAGCGAGAACATGTAACGAGCGCAGCAGTCTCTCACGAGAAGTCGTACGGGAAGGTTGCGACTCGAAGCATCCCGACTTTAATAAACTGTTAAAACATCATCCCTACGACTTTGACTCTTACAATCTTCAGAAGTGGGATTGATTCACCCGGGATACGTCCCAAGTATCTCCCGATTGATTCACCCGGGATACGTCCCAATCAAGTATCTCCCGAATGATTCACCCGGGATACGTCCCAAGTATCTCCCGATTGATTCACCCGGGATACGTCCCAAGTATCTCCCGATTGATTCACCCGGGATACGTCCCAATTAAGTATCTCCCGATTGATTCTCCCGGGATACGTCCCAAGTAAGTGCGTGAAAAGTAACGTATGAGTAGTAACTGTGTAAATACGGTCCGCAGTGAAACTGACTTTACGCGAGACAATCGGTTGCCTTGTGTGTGAGTGTAAACGACGGCCACGAAGTAAGGGCTGAAGTCGTAGCAGAAGTGTGCTGACGAGGCTGTAACGAGGCTTCAAAATGAGTGATCCTAACGTGCTTACGGTCGTGGAACTGAAAGAGAAGCTACGGCAGATGAATCTAGCCACCAGCGGTAACAAGGCCGAGCTAGTTCTGAGGCTAAGTCAAGCCGATCCCTCTGGCCACTGGGCGATTGGTCGTGGAACGGATGCTGGTACCGGCGAGGAGAATGAAGAGGCTCAAGATGCAGCGTCAGGAGGTGCGACAGACGGACGGCAAGGGTCAGGACAACTGAGCGAACTGGAACTCGACCTTTCGAGACGAGAAGCCGAATTGATGCGGCGAGAGCTAGAGTTCATGAGAAGAGAGAACGAATTTCTACGCATGTCAATGTCGCAAGGAGCATCAGTAAGTGACGTCAGAGCAGCGCCACGATCCGAGGATGTACCGACGAGGATTAGCCTAACGAATATGAAAGAAATGTTACCAACGTTTAACGGTAAGAAGGGATCTTACCGATCCTGGAAAGAGCAGCTTATGATGGTAAAGGAGATGTACCGATTAGACGACAACATGA
>NW_011965357.1:0-6356 GCF_000949405.1 Vollenhovia emeryi
TATTATCGCATTATTAAGAAAAACGTCTGAGCCAATAAGTGCACGGAGGAGCGGAAGGCCGGACTCGGCAGACATGCAAAATGGTGTAACTGTTGACATCTCTCAAGAATCGATAGCGAGAGGTGGAGTCACGATCTCATCGATCGATGAGAGACGGGGGCGAGCGGGGAGCGGTGAGCGGGCGAACGGCGCGCAGCGAGAGAACGTGCGACATATGACAACGCGCCGAAAAAGTTTTTCTGGTGGTAGGAGAATAATACACCATTTTGCATGTCTGCCGAGTCCGGCCTTCAGCTCCTCCGTGCACTTATTGGCTCAGACGTTTTTCTTAATAATGCGATAATAATTACGGATTTTGTAAAATGGTATATAACTTTTCTTCTCAGTTTAACCCAATCTACTATAATCTTTGGAGTCGTCCATATCGAATCCGACACCCTGTATATGTATATTAAATATGTTTCTATATAATATTGTATGTCTTTATAATTCTTTATAATTTTATGTAATTCTATATAATTTTATAAATTTATATGAAAAAACTTGGTCATTTATAATTTTATCTAATTGTGTATACATATACAGGGTGAGTACAAAGTACCGGACCGGTGAGATATCTCGACAAATATGGGAGATATGGAAAAATGTTTCAGACAAAAATACTTTTTGAGATATTCAAGAGAAAATTTATAACTTTTTCAATGTTTAGTTTATAATATCTCGATAACTGTCTGTCGGAGGGAAAAGTATAGTACAGGACTTTTTTACTTGATTTAGTCTCAGGAATATGCTGTTGCAATGATGTTTCAATTATTGAAAATTTTTGTGTATTGTAACACATAAAATTTACATACACAAAAATTTTCAATAATTGAAACACCATTGCGACAGCATATTCCTGAGACTAAATCAAGTAAAAAAAGTCCTGTACTACTTTTCCCTCCAACAAACAGTTATCGAGATATTATAAACTAAACATTGAAAAAGTTATAAATTTTCTCTTGAATATCTCAAAAAGTATTAGGCAAATAAAAAATGTTTCAGACAAAAGTGGTTTATATTAATTAGTAGAATAAGATAGTATAATAAACAATAGGGAATTCCAATTTAAAAAATGACGGCGGCCTCCATATAACCATAAAAAACTTTTTTTTTTTAATTTATTTTGCCATTATATAGCCCTTTTAAAACCGTACAACTTTTGCCTAGAAGATTTTTTCCGTATCTTCCACATTTTTCGAGAAATTTCACCGGTCCGGTACTTTTTACTCACCCTGTATTGTTAGTATATGTATACGTAGTTAAACATATTTAACCCTTAAACTACACCTGGGGTCAAATTGACCCCAACAAAAGTTTGCGTTAAAATATCTGCTATATAAAATGTGAAGTTGGAACTTATGGCGTCATCTATTGGTAGTTGAAGTCTTCCTTTTTAAGACTACACACTAGTTGTGGGTCCCAAGGTGCTAGTTGACTAGTGACAGCCGTTCGAAGTAGACGTTTCGAGACGCTGGGGTCAATCTGACCCCATGTGTAGTATACGAATATTGGGAGGAATTTTTTAATAATTTTTTTTTGTTCAATTTTACTGCATTTCAACTAGAAAAATGTAGGTATTAATTTATATACCGTGTGATTTTTTTAAATTAGTTATAACATTAATTATAATAATTATAATAAATTTTAGATGGCGTATAATTTGCGAACTCGGAGCATACGTCAGATGCTGTATTGAAATAATGTATTCAACCTTTATTTATCATATATTTTGTGAAAAAAACATTTTACACGCAAAAGACTATCTATTTGAGACATATACGCTACACACTGGGGTCAATCTGACCCCACTAGTTTAAACAATTGCTGCAATGATACTATTAATTTTTTGATGTTGTAAAAAATTAGACATGTCATATTAACTAGGATAAACAACTAGTCATAACAACTAGGATAAACTTGGTTTTCCTAGCCATAAATAATGATTGCAATAATTTAAAAAAATGAAAATGTGCCTTCAATTTTTCCGAAATATTACACCTTCGGCTGTCAAAGTAAATACCTTTTTTGGAATGTGCACTATTGCAATTATTTTTATCTTAAAGAACATTGTTTCAAGAGTATCCAGTTAAATTTTTAGGTTAAAATATTAAAAAATGAAAAAGTTATTGAATTTAAAGTTAAAAATGGCACTTTTTGAGCTTCTTTCTACATTTTAATTTTTTTAAATTATTGCAATTATTATTTATGGCTCGGACCAAGTTTATCCTACTTGTTAATGTTCACATAATATGTCTAATTTTTTACAACATCAAAAAATTAATAGTATTATTGCAGCAATTGTTTAAATTAGTGGGGTCAGATTGACCCCAGTGTGTAGTGTATGTCTCAATTTGAATGTGTGTAGTTTAAGGGTTAAATATAATTATAAATTAGTAAATTTTCCTTTTAAAATTTTTTTCATATAAATTCATAGAATTATATAAAATTACAAAGAATTATACACAGATTTAGACATATATTATTTGTGTATGAAAATTGTTTTAACAAGGGCAATGTTCTTTCGATCATTATTAATAAAAATATTATTTTGCATACATTTATTTAAATGAATTCTTTATTTTACATTAAGGAAAAGGTATATGAAGAATTATGCGAAATTTATGGAACTAAAAGTACAATAGATGCGCCAATCATGTACGAGGACTTACAATATATGCGTTATTTGGACGGTGTCATAAAAGAAACTATGAGAATTTTTCCCATTGTACCTCTAGTTGGACGAAAGGCAACCAAAGACATAAAAATAGGTTTGTTCCTTTTTGCATTCTTATTTGAATTACTTATTGTAAATAATAAGAAAATTCTGATTTAGAGATATGTTACAAAAGTAGTTGATATCAATATTTTACAAGAATAGTGATGTTATTTTAATAAAATTTAAATAAAGAATAATAAAATAAATATTATTTTAATTTTCCGCGTACTATATTGTTTTGTGAATTATATATATACAGGGTGGTCTAAAAGTCCCGGAACGGTTGAATATCCCGAGAAATTGTGGGTGGATCGGAAAACGGAAAAATACGTATTTCCTATTTTTGAAAGAGCTATCGAATGATACCAAAATTGACCCCCCCCACCCCTGTGGGTGGGGCGGGGGACAACTTTAAAATCTAAAATGGGAACCCCTATTTTTTATAACAGATTCGCATTCCACGTTAAAAAGTACGTAAGTTTTGTCTGAAACATTTTTTTATTTGCCTAATACTTTTTGAGATGTTCAAGAAAAAATTTATAACTTTTTCAATGTTTAGCTTATGATATTTCGATAACTGTTTGTCAGAGGGAAAAGTAGTACAGGACTTTTTTACTTGATTTGGTCTCAGGAATATGCTGTCGCAATAGTGCTCCAATTATGGAAAATTTTTGTGTATTGTACCATCTACCAAATTTACAAACATAAAAATTTTCAATAATTAGAGCACTATTGCGACAGCATATTCCTGAGACCAAATCAAGTAAAAAAGTCCTGTACTACTTTTCCCTCTGACAAACAGTTATCGAAATATCATAAGCTAAACATTGAAAAAGTTATAAATTTTCTCTTGAACATCTCAAAAAGTATTAGGCAAATAAAAAAATGTTTCAGACAAAACTTACGTACTTTTTAACGTGGAATGCGAATCTGTTATAAAAAGTAGGGGTTCCCATTTTAGATTTTAAAGTTGTCCCCCGCCCCACCCACAGGGGCGGGGGGGGGGGTCAATTTTGGTATCATTCGATAGCTCTTTCAAAAATAGGAAATACGTATTTTTCCGTTTTCCGATCCACCCACAATTTCTCGGGATATTCAACCGTTCCGGGACTTTTAGACCACCCTGTATATATCAATTGTATAATTAATTTTGGTTGTATTACTTAACATTATTGCTATTATAGTAAGCTTCTGTAGTAATAATTTTTCTGTATAAAAATTTTAGGTGACAAGACTATACCAAAAGGCGCAAATATTATCGTTGCAATTTTTCATATTCATCGAAATGACAAATACTGGCCAAATCCTCTAAAATTTGATCCTGAAAGATTTCTTCGAGAGGACATTAACCATTCTCAATACTATATTCCTTTTAGTGCTGGTCCAAGGAATTGCATTGGTAAGCATAAACAAATTATAAAATATAGTAAAATTGTTATATATATGAATTCACAAATTTGCAGGAATGAAATATGCTGCAATAAGTACAAAAGTTATTTTAGCAACATTAATTAGAACATTTTCTTTTAAAGTTGACAAAAAAATTAAATTAGAGAATATTAAATTAAAATTTGACATAGTTTTATCAACGGAAACACCTTTGAAAGTCCGAATAGAAAAACGGATATAATAAATATATGAAAAATTTATTTGCACAACATGGTACTGGTGAGTTTCGATTTAATACTTTTTGTAATATATCAAATGTAATAATAAACAGCATACAATATTTATATGTTCCATATATTTATAAAATTTCTTTTAATATTTTATACAGGATTACGAAAAAACACTGGGGCCCTAGGACGTTACTTTTTTTACAACTGTAACGGTAACGTAGTTATTTCTTTTAGTAACTGTAATGAATTTAACAATTACTTTTATTGTTACATCTTCAATCGTCATGTATCAATCGATATTCATACTGTATTATTATCATAGATCGTTATATTTCACATTATATATTATATATTTAAGATATGTTTCAAATTATTACGTCAAAAATTTGAATGTAAACTTGAGAATACAATTAAACACTTTAGCTATATTTATATATTTCATGGAAATAAAAATTTTTATTTACATTTTGAGTGTTTTAAAATTGATTTTCTTAAATTTTTCATGGTTTGACAATTTCAAAATAAAAAGCGTTTTATTAATATTTTTATACAGTCAGTAATAAAATATTACAAAAGTAAATGTTTTAGTTTGTCTGATCTCATTTCAGAATTAAAAAATTACGGAAAAAGTAATTAATTGTTTTTTTAAAGTAACGGTAATGATAACGAGTTACTTTTGAAAATCAGTAACTATAACGGTAACGAGTTACATTTTTTTACTTGGTAACGAATAACGATAGCTAGTTACTCTTAAAATGTAGCTTTCCTATCCCCGTATATTCAGAACTTTGTGTAATATTATTGTAAAACAATACATTACGCGCGATACTCGTCTTAAGCATTATCCTTTTCTTCTATTTTTACTCTTTGCTATTGTTGTTTTATGTTTATTTTCTTCTTCTTTTACAATGGTATTTTTTTCTTTCATATATGTATGTATTACTTTACCTCATTTTGCTTCCTCATAGAGGAAGTTTTGTTTCCGTGAAAAAATTTTTTTTCCAGTTTTCGTTGGCAATATGTTTAAAATGTTTTAAAACGTCTAAAAATCATATTTTTTTACAAAATGTCTGTATGTGTGTGTGTGTGTGCGCGTGCGTGCGTGCGTGCGTGCGTGCGTGCGTGCGTGCGTGCGTGCGTGCGTGTGTGTGTGTGTGTATGTACGCATTTGAATTCCCGTGGTTGCTCTAACTTTCGTAAATTTTGAGATATCGGGCCTAATTTTTTTTTAATGTCGAGAATCACTAAAGGAAGGTTGGTATTGATTTTTGCGATGATCGGTAAATGGGTTTCTTTTTGAAAAATCTTGAATTTTTTGAGAAATGTCTGTGGTTGCTCTAACTTTTGCAAATTTTGAAATATCGGGCTATTTCTAATTCTATTATTCTTTCCACGCAGTTTTTTCTACCCTTATTTCATATATAATTGATTAATATTCGGTTGATTAGTTCTTGAGTTATAAATGTTTGAAATTTCGCGGAATCCATACATGAACACTTTTTCATTATACTGGGTGTTTCAAAAGTGATGCTACAAAATGTAATGGTGAAATGTATACATTAGTATAAGCAAAAAGTCTCAATAAACATAGGTAGAGGCCCATCTTTTTCATTATACAGGGTGTTTCAGAAGTGATGGTACACAATGTAATGAAGAAATGTACACACTTGTAGAAGCAAGAAGTCTCAATACACATAGGTAGAGGCCTACCTTTTGAATATGGCCATGACCGGTAAAAGGTTTTTTAATTTTTAATTTTTCTTTTTAGAAATGTCTGTGGTTGCTGTAACTATCGCAAATTTTCTTTAATAATGATTTCCAAAAATTTCAAATGTCTATAACTCAAGAACTAATTAATCATATTTTAATGAATTATATATGAAATTTGGATAGAAAAACTGAAGAACAATATAATATATAATTAGAAAAAAAGTAAAGTAAAGTGTGCAAATTAGAAACTTGCACATGGCTTTCTCATA
>NW_011965358.1:0-6358 GCF_000949405.1 Vollenhovia emeryi
CTTGACCCATCCGCCTTCACGAATTTAACCGGAGAATCCACCAGCTCTTTTCGACGAAGTAATAAGTCAGACGTTTTCTTTTTCTTTCATTTTCTCTTCGGCTCGACGACCTCCGTTCTAAGTTTAATATCTTAATCTCTTGTAGTAAGCTACCACTTATCCGATTGTAGCATCATATGCGTTAATTATACGAGTACATTACCATGATTTAAAATAAATTAAGAGAATATTAAATAATTGTATATTTCGTTCGAAAGTGTTCCAATTTTAGCTACAGTTTAATGAAACATTTTCCGCGAAGGACTTTACATAATAAAAAAAACGTACTTTATCTGACAATGAATCTAGTACTATAAGAAAAAAACAATTGTACCTACTTACATCTTGCATAAGTTTTGCAACGAGTAAGACAGTCTTTCAACTCATATTATATCATTCGTGTGTGTCATTTTTACAGTATTAAGTATATTGTCTACGTTGCTAGGCGCGCGGGGAGTTGTTTTGTTATTTTGTTATGTGTAGACGTTGCCGATTGTAAATAAACTTCCCGCGCGCTTAGCAACGCTGTCGATCACGGGCCGGCCGCATCTCATTGCGCGCTTGTATTAGGCGGTAGGCCGGACTAATACAGCTATTTTTAATAATTAATAATTCTTTAACTATCGCAAAAATTGCAAAATGCTACATGACTTTTCTTCTCCATTTGATCCAATCTTTATCATAATTTTTGGTTTGGTCATAAACGAATCTGACACCCTGTATACATTAACGGAAACTAACTTGGTTAACAAGTGTTTTCATATATTATAATTATCTCATTAAGATGTGAAGGCAATTATATGTGATAAATCCATGTTAGTATGTATATTAATGTGCAACGTATGATGTTTAAACTGAGAAAAAATTGTGCTAATTTAATATGTGCGTCGATAAAAGTAAAATATATATTGTGGGAATAAGGAAAATATAAGACAAATGTTTAGAATAAGGACAGATTAAGTTGTATGTAAATAAAATACTAATATCTGGCTTCGCCAATAACCACATTTGCATTACTATTATATGTATTATACATATTTATATAAATTCAACAAAAATAAAAAGTAAATAGACAAATTGAAATATATAGGTGTTATTCACGAAACCGGATAGTAGTTTTATTTCAAATAATATGTATAAAAGTTTTTTATTTAGACTCTTTTACAGAAAAATAATTATTATTAATTGTAATATAACATCTACATTACATAACATATAACAATAATATTATTTTTACAATATCACTAAGTTTGATATTTTAATCTATTACAGTTAAGCTGTCTCTCTTTCTTGTATATTAATATACATATAATAATTGTATAAATATTTCTTACTTATTAATATTTAACATAGAACGTGTATTTAAACAAAAGAGGTTGTAGAACAAAAAATTTATTATTTCTCGTTGACATTACTTATAAGCATGACGCAAAGATAGCAATCACAGTTAAAAAAATTGCATAAATGATAGACTAGCAAATCTTAACACGGGGAAATCTACATGTAGATTTCCTTGAAATGTATAAGTGTATATTACGTCTCTTTTCTCTGTAACTTAAAATTTTTATTGACGTAATTTATTGACGTAACGTTTTCGGTTGTGATTTGTTAAAAATCACTGTTACACACACACACACATATACATATATATATATGTGTGTGTGTGTGTGTGTGTGTATGATTTATTATAGTTTCACGGTATTCGTTTACTTTTCCTTTAAGTATGTTGAACCGTGTGCCAACGAGTAATGAGATAAATATGAATGCATTTCCTTATAATGTTAATATTATTCGTATCTTAGGATATCCTTGAAAGCAAGAAATTGAAATATGATTTCCCAATCTCATGGCATGCTCACATTATAACTTTTTCTTTTACTATTTTCTTTTTCCGTGATAGATTTGCTAGTCCTAAACATTTATGCAATTATTTTAACTGTGAATTGCAATCTTCCATGACATTGGGAAATGCGTATTCCTTTTTTCCGTTATAGAACGAATGCTAGTAAATTAAATATCAGTTTTAAATTTACAGTAATTGACTTTTAAGATACTAATAATATAAAAAAATGAAGGAAATACTTTCGTACTTTTATGCAATAAGTTATAATATAAGTTAAAAGTACGTTCTATGTTACTTTTTCTTAACTGTATAATATTTAAATCTTTTTACCAAACTTTACTTATTTGATAAATTTTTTATTTTTCTGTTACGTGTATTTACTGCTTTCGTAGCATAATTGTTATATCGCGTACGAGAATATATTTTAACTGTCATTAAAAATTTTAACGCTTGCATGCGGTGATTGTAACACTTATCATTTGTGTCAAACCATCCAGTATGTATTTTATTCGTTGCATGCATACCTTCATTTGTAATCTTCTCAAGAACCTGTGTGGATGCCCAATGATGTTGCCACGTTCTATTGAAACTTATCAACTGCGTTTTGATAACATTTGTAAAGAGGTTCGTTGGTCGAACTAATTTCGTTACGGTTGGAGCATCTTCATCTGCGTTGGGATATTCACGATATTCGATGTATCTTTCACTTGGTGTTGCGTCCTCCATTGGCGTTTTCAACATAGTTGCACGACAGTCTTCACAATTATTTTTTTCAATACATCGTCGTGCGATATATCCTGCAAAATACGTTATTGCATTTTCATCATAATTACTGAGTATACGTTCATGTCCACATCATATTCCTCGAGGATATCCGCATGTTTGTCAAGTAATTCTGTAACTAGATCGGCATCATCTACGTCTTCCTCGACATCATCAACAACACTAACATTATTTGTACTCATACAATTTTCAACCGTCTTAGTAATTTGATTTGGTTTATTAATGAGAGCTTCACTTTCAGGACATTGCACATTCCCTTTATCGCTTGTCTGAATATAACCAGTGGATAATATATGTCTAATTGATAGTCGAACCATTCTTGCAGTTGGATTAGGATTAAATCCTCCACGTTGCCGAAGTTTTGAAAATAAATGTTCCACTGAATCCTGGTTGCATAATCCTGTTGCAAGTTCAAATTCTTCATTTTTACTTGCAAGTTCTTTATACAAAGCAAGAATAGCTTGTGTTGTAATGGCAAAACCTTTGAAACAAGGAACTTGATATATTTTGTTCGGATATTTGGACCATCCTGGACACCACTGCACGAACTTTGATAACAGATCCTCAATATCTGGATTTTTCCTTGATAATGGCCGTTTTCCGCCGAATGTGACTTTAAGACTGTAAGAGTTACAAGCATCAATTACGTTGTTCATATTCTCTGCAAAATCAGCTGTCGCTTCCCATGTATTTGAATTTAATGCTTTTTCGCTACCGGCTACTTTAATAGCAGCTGCGAATGTATGGCTAAATAATTGAAAAGCTCTTTTTACATTCATCGCTTCAAAACAATTCGGATGAATGTGTGCCTGTGAAATATGGGATAATAAATTCGAGCCTCCTTCTGTTGCATTATCAATGTCCCAGGTTTTTACAAAATCAGAATATGATGCAATTATTTCTCCTTTGCAATATATATTGTCATGCGTTCTGAGAAAACTCGCTAATCTTTTAACTAGATGCGGAAAATCATGTGAAGCATAATACTTTTTATTATTATATATAAAATATGGTTTTTGCACTTCAACGCCTAGTTGACTGTAAGCGGCTTGATTATTTGTACCTTGATCACATGTTACAAATTTTACATTAGCACCCGTTTCATTCAATTTATCTAAACACATGTGGACTAAGTTAACTATTTCATGTGATCTCATACATTTGCCTGGGAGAAAATACGCCAATGGTTGTCGCCATGGATGACGTGCATTTAAACTATCAAGGCAAAAAACAAAAACACACTTACTTCTTTCTGATTGCTTGCCCAAGGGTCCTAGATCAACGAGTCCTTCTATTTCGTCTAATTTCGACGAATATTCTTCATAGTTTTTAATGGACATCTCATCCCATTTTAAAGCACACAATCTTTCTTCCTCAGGGATTTGTGTAATTTTTTCTTTTAATTTTTGAAATATAATATCACAAAATCCTGGTTTTATGTTATATTCTTCTACCCATCTTCTAATTGTTCTCTGTCCAGGAAAATTGCAACCTGCTTTCCTTAAACGGCAAAATGCTGATGCTGAATAATAATATAATTGTTTGGAAAGCATTTTCTCTTCCTCAGTATATCGAGAACGTGGTTTATGCAATTGTAAATGTATCATGGTTTTTGCTACAGGATGCAGTTCTCGTTCATTTATTAATTTTTTTAGCAACTCTTCTTTTTTGCTTTTCTGCTTTTTTATCTCTGCTTTTGAATCACTTTTCTTTTTATTATTTCTTTGAATGCTATCATCTTTGTATTTAATATTTTTTTCAGGCCTATTTTTACATTTACATGTTTGTGTCATCCTTTATATTCGAGATTTTAAGTTCTTTATTTTTTGTTGCAAATTAAAATTCTTAATTTTCAAGGCTTTTATCTCTGCTTTTGGATCATTTTTCTTTTTATTATTTCTTTGAATGCTATCATCTTTGTATTTAATATTTTTTTCAGGCCTATTACATTTAATATCTTGATGTTTAGGTGGCTCCAAATGCACCCATTCCATTATGTCTTCCTCTTCCGCAGACATTTCGAAATTTAAAGTTGCAGGCCTGTACGTTCGCTGAGCACACTTTTCAACCATTTGTTCCTCCATTATTACATTTTCATCGTTAGGTGGAAGTGCTGTAATATTGTTTTGTATTTCACTTTCAACATTTTCTATGTGCATAGATGAGTCAGCAGTGTTTTCATATGCAATTGGTACAGCATTTCTGTTTAATCGTTCTTTCGTTGTGTTTGTAAATGACGTAGCAAGGAAATGATCTTCACACAATCCTAATTTTCTTACGGTATGGGCAGCTAATTTTTCCAAATTCGTATTTCCTGCAACCAAAATACGATAAATTATGAAAATTATATTAACACGTTCACTTGAAGCTGACATAGCAATCGAATGGTATACCGAATGTTTAGTATAATTCGCACTCACTGTTTACAAAGCGCTAATCATAATGAAAAATTGAATAAAACTGTTTACAGTGTGTGGATATTTTCAAACTTCGTAATTTTGTAATTACAATTGTTTAGCACCAGTCAATTACATATTTGTTTCCGTGAGCAAGAAGGACTCAGTTCGTTGCCCGAGAGAACTCCCGGAAAAAAAGCAAGACGTCGCGAATTAACTCGAGAACCGAGACTTATCTTTATTTTGGATTACAACGGCTGTACACTTTGAAATAAATGGATCGCTACCGACACAGACTCTCGCACGTGTGATCGCTCGAGGAAAAAAGGCGCCCGATTTCGGGGACCGCGCTATTTATTCCTTCCGAGAGGGAAGATTCCAGAAGCCCGAACAAAGAAAAACCCCCCCTTCTTATCAGTGACTTCGGGGATCGAACGGCTGATCGATCAGCTGTTTGTAAACTTCAGCGACCGTCGATGACCGTGTTATTGTCTCACGGTGCTCACCTCGTCTCGTGTATTGATTGATGCGAGTCGGACGATCGGCACGCGTCAGACCGCCGAGACAAAGGAGCACCGAGCGACCAAGGTTGCTTCTGTTGACGCCTTTCTTATGTCGATCTCGAGACTGTTTGAAGAAACGGTCGCGAGACCAACTTTTACCGAAACGGACAGGAATAGCCCGTGATATAATTCGCGCGTGCCTGCGCTTCGAGCGCGGAATCGCGCGAAGCAGCGGCAACTGGGACGCTCGGCCCTCGTCGAGCCTCCGCTCCTCCCTCAATCCCGAACATATTACTTTTATGACACGTAATCTGATAGAATCTTAATATTCTTAATACAAAAGTTTTATCTACAGGGGGCGATTGAAAAGTAACCGAACTTTTGCCGCCGCGCGGCTTCCAGGCGTCCAAAAAAAATTAGTGAAGGAGGAAAATGTGCGTCCGACCTTGCTCTTTCAGGCACGACCCGGGTCAATGCGCTGCGAGCAGCGGTTGAGTAAACATCGCCCTCCGCGCGAAGGTTGTTTTTGCAGTCGGTTACGTTTTTCGAGTGGTGAAAATGCAACGATTGACCAGCGTTACGCAATCAAGTTTTGCGTGAAACTAAAAAAGACTTTTACCCAGACCCAGGACCTGCTTAAGGAAGCCTTCGGAGATGATGTTCTGTCCCGGACACAAATTTATGAGTGGCACAAGGCGTTCAAGGACGGCCGGGAGGACGCCGAAGACGACGCGCAGGGAGGCCTTCGACGTCAAAAACTGACGAAAACGTCGACAGGGTTTGTGAATTCTTGA
>NW_011965359.1:0-1929 GCF_000949405.1 Vollenhovia emeryi
CTTAGAATGAATTTGTATGGAAACTTATAATTAAATAAAACTACAAAAGGTGTGATATCACGTAAAAAACTTACCTTTTTAAAAAAAGGTAAAAATATGGAGCTCTTGAGAGCGTTCTTGCCTTTCGAATCGCTTCAAAATCGGTTCGAGCCGATAGAGAGTAAAAACATGGAGGACTCGCGACTCAGTTATGTAATTTCCTGTTAGAAATAGAATGGTGAAAGGCGAGCATTTTCATACAAATTTTTCGAAATGGTGATCACGCAATCTTTTCGTAGTGGTGTGTTAAAAATCGATTGGGCGAAATTTGGAGCGGACGGAAAGAGCGGAAAAGTTGACTGAAATTTATGCTATCGCAACACCACGAATGGGACAGTTCGATTCTCTCTCAGTTAACAGCGATATGATCCATCTATTTCGTTTTTTTACTTTTTTTTTTTTTTCAAGTACCCAAGAGTGTTCGGCAGTGCGATTACAGTGAACTATCGTCACGAACGTCCGTAAATTTATTGCAAAACCGCAAGCACCATTGTGTTGATAGTCGTATCGGTTGGTATATCGGATTACACCATTTAGCGCAACCGAAGAACTTGAGATTAGATTAGCTAATCCGTTAATCGGCAACAAATGCGATTGTGGATTTTGTGCATCCTACAACTAGGTGAATAGTTACGGTACAGTTGCGAGCTTCATGCATGGATACATCAGTCATTGTCATTTCCAAAATGGATTTTGTTCCGAGTTTATGTAGCTGTGATTTGCACAAATAAGCAGGCATTTGAGGCATTATCATGTTACACCGTGTGTAATTGCAATAAATTGCATTAAAGACATCGAACAATAACTTAATGTTGCCATTACCGACGCCGGGCACTTTGAGTGTTAAATTCCGGATTCGATCTCTCTGCCCTCGTGACGCTGTTTCGTTGTAAATAATGTGATAATTATAAAAGCGGATATTAAATTAGTTGGTTGCAAGATGTCCCTTAAGGAGAGACGTGAGGGATGCAGGTCGAGAAGAACAGCAGTCTGAAACCGGGTGGCGTCGGCTTCTTTTTTGCGGAACGGCGCGGCATGCGGTTGACGAAAAATGGGATGCGAAAATGTTAGCTCGTAAAACTTTCAACCGCAGCGGTCGCAGATCTTCTGGCAAAGAAGCGAAGCCGCCAGCCGGAGCACCGGGGCCCGCTCTCGCGCTGACTAATTGCTACGTTATAATTACACGAGGGGCTAATGCGCGATTACGCGGACCCGTGCACACTCGTATCCGGTCCGAGGCTACCCCCCCCCCCCTCCCTCTCTCTCTCACCCTCTCTTTCTCTGTCAGTCAACATTAGCCTAATGCAACTATAACCATCCCGGTGGCCGTTACAACTCGAAGAATTAAGCGGTACCAAAGCATGACCATAAATCTAATTACACAGGCAGTATCGCGGCATACCACTTGTAACGATGCGCACAAATGTTGTAGCATCGCGCCAGGAGCACCGCCAGCTAAGGCAAACACGCCTGCGCGACGTTAAGTTCTCACGTGTAATTAATTGGGTAAAAAAAAAAATAAGGTGACTTCAAAATTTTTTAATACAATCCTCAATAAATACTGATTTCACTAAAATTAATATTTTACATTTTCATTTGTTCAAACTTTTGTAATAATGTTTTGTAAATGTCGTAATTTCTCAGGTTTTTTAAACGGTGCATGCCCTGCCATCTCATTGGCTAACGCTCGAGTGACGTCATGATCATAAGTATACAAACAGACTTAGCTTAGCTGGCTTAGCTGGATACTACATGTGTATAAGTTAAACTGTAGAAAAATATTTAGTTTACGATCAATTAGTATAAAACAATCAAGTAAATGAAGCCTGATCCTGGTTTTGTCGGGGCAGATTCACGAAATCTGCCCGAAATTAATAGTTTTATGGTTAT
>NW_011965359.1:1990-6361 GCF_000949405.1 Vollenhovia emeryi
CGACTATGTGAAACATGAAGAGCGATTTAATGATCCTGAAGTTCGTAATTCGAAAATGTCACTGTAAGTACATTTTTAAATATTCAAAAACAAACATTATAAGTAAAAATGAGTGAAAGTTGACTTATTGTTTATTTCTAACAGTTCTTCCCGAGTATGTTACGGCGACTCTGCAATAGGTTATGTTTCGCTCCGAAGGCAGCAATCAATTTGTACTTTGAAAGCAAGAGTGTGTCCTGAACACAGAGTACGAAATACGCCTTACACTGTAACAATGCTTGTTAATGAAGAACAGAAAATTATAAATAGCGTGGAGTGTGAAGACTGCCCAGCGGCTTTAGGTGAAAATTATTAGTTTGATTGTTTCTTAATATATAATTTTGAGTACAAAAGTTTAAAAATTCTAGAAATTTAACTTTTACTTAAGAGTTAACTAATATTCTAAAGAAGTGAATCATTATTTATAGGTGGGTGTAAACATGCGATTGCTCTGTTGATGTGGGCACATCGTAGATCTGAGCAAAAATCTGCCACGCAAGTTGATTGTTACTGGAAAAAGTCAGCTTTGGCAAAAGTTGGTACTCCTAAGCAGTATATCAAGGCAACTGAATTATTTACAAACAAGAATGTTGCAAAAGCCACTTCAACTGAGAATTATGTAGAAAAGCATGAAACTTTTGTGAAAAATGTGATGGAATGTGCGAAACAAAAACAATTAGATAGCCAAATCAGTAGACATTGGTTCGATTTAGAAAGTAGACAGATTCGTTGTTTATCTCTCCATCAGTTAATTATTAATTTTTTAGAAACTGGTAAAAATGGAGCCCTTGACTTTTTTTCATTCGCAAAAAATTGTATTTCAGAAGAGTTGTGTGAACAAGCAGAAATTATGACACGAAACCAAAGTAATGAGCATCTATGGTTCGAGTTAAGATATGGAAGAATAACAGCTTCAAAAATATACGAAGCTGCACGTTGTAAGACATCTGATGGAAGCTTAGTAAACGAGATAATAGGAGCATCTAAAGTTTTCGAATCGAAAGAAATGAAAAGAGGCAAAGAATTAGAAAGAAAGATTTTACTTCAAGTACAAAAGATTCTTGGGTTAAGATATCGTACTTGTGGATTCTATTTAATCCCAGGCCACCCTGTTATTGGGGGTTCGCCTGATGCAGTTGGTGATGATTTTACTTTGGAAGTCAAAGCTCCAGCTACGCTGAAAGGATATAACAGATTCTTACCAGAAGGATCTATCAGTGCCAAATGCAAAGCCCAGATGTATTTACAAATGTATTGTACTAAGAAGAAGAAAGGTCTTTTCTGTGTTGCGGATCCAGAATTCGAAAAGAATAAAAAAGTCACAACCATATGGTTATTTTATGATGAAAATTTTACAATGATAATCGAAAGAGCCATCCAATTTTGGATTAATAATATCTTTCCAAGACTTTTAAAATCTGTTCAGTGACGTAATTGAAAAAGATTTCTTTTTCTTTCTTTTTCTTTCTTAGACCTTTAAACTTTGAAATGTATATACTCATATTTGTTTCATAATTTTTTTACAATAATAAAAGTGTTTGTACTAAATAATTAAATATTATTAATTTATGTATGACAGTGTAATAAATTCGCTTTAAGTTTAAAAATTTGTTGTGATATATTTTACAGTACATTATTTATACATACATCTAAATATGAACGATTTAAACACAGTGTGGGGACATTATCAATTTTCGCTTATACATTGTTTAGTGTTAATCTCTAAATGTACTTTCTAACATTTTGTACATTTCATGCAGAACAAATAAATTAATACAGCCTGGAATAAAAATCATAGTCCTCAAGTTTTTATGATAGGTGATTGTAAATTTATTAACGCTGCTACAACAATGATGGCAGAATCTATATAAGGCATTATGCCATGATGCAAAACAGCATGGGGTAAAAATAATTCAAATTCACGAATCCTACTTATAACCCTCTCTATGTGGATTCGCAAACTTGCAATTCGTTTAGTTTCTCGTGCTTCATGTTTCGATAACTTAGTTCCAGATGAAACACTTGGAGGACGAACAAGCTTACAGTTTTTTGTTGCTAACACTGTATCTATTTGCTTGAAACCACGATCAGCCATCACAGTGCAGTTTGGTTTCAATTTATCCATAATGCCACATACTTCAAACAAATTGGTATCTGAAATCCTACCCCCATATCCTGTAGAAATGAAATTTATCATGCCATCCGTAGTACAGGAAACCAAATACTTGAGCGTATTACTTTTTTTGTATTCTGACCAAGTTAATGATTGATGGACCGGATTTATAGGTTTTTCAATTTGAACTTCAAATCCATCTATTATTGCAGCAACATCTGAATAGTTAGCACGGAAAGGAATAGGCATTGTTTTTTTCACGGTTTTTTGGTCAGGAAAATAAATAAATTTCTTCAGTACATTAGCCAGTTTGATTATTGATGTGTTGAATACTATACTTGCTTTTGTTGAGCTCATCCCAAATTGATGTCCCAATCTAACAAAAGTGTCGTTTAACTTAATTTTCATCAAAGTAAGTTTTATATTATCTGTGCTAATTCCAGTAGCTAAATGCAACTGATCAATAATCCAAAGCCAATCTTGCGGTACTCCAACGTATCTTTTAGAATCATTATTAATGAAGTAATTAGTCATGTTCAATGCATTTCTTTTTATTTGTAAATCAAATTCTTCAGATTCACATATTTCACCAGATGATGGCGTGAATTCACTAACAGGTATAGAAGTTGAAGTACTGGTAGTTGTAGTAGTGTAAGTATTCAAATCAGAGTCGAATTGTTTAATG
Organism: Vollenhovia emeryi; assembly: GCF_000949405.1. Taxonomy (NCBI): domain Eukaryota; kingdom Metazoa; phylum Arthropoda; class Insecta; order Hymenoptera; family Formicidae; genus Vollenhovia; species Vollenhovia emeryi. The sequence goes on from NW_011965359.1 coordinate 4,828, forward strand.
TTTTTTATGGGCAAATCAATGTAAGGTGGTTTTTGTATTCGTTTTAAACCAATTTTTTCAAGATTACATGGACTTGTTGATCGACTAGTAGTTTTAACGATGCATTGAACAGCTACACTTCTGAATTTATGTGTATGTTTGTCTTTTAAACACACCTGAATACTTTTATTTTTCACGTGTTTTTTATTATTTTTCTGACTGCAAATTATGCTATCTCCGTTTGGCAGAAGTTTTAATTTCTTAACTGATGGATGCAAATTATCATCGTCATTCTGATCATTCTGTATTGATTGCACTGAGCTAACACCTGCATTTGAAGAACTCGCTGATACAAGACTTGACTTACAGTTAGAAGTCACACTAATATTCTCTTTATTATGAACTTTAGGCAAGAATTTACTGAATTCACTTGATGACTCTGCATGAATTAGTTTACCTTCGCAATTTTTATTTATTGTTAGGTTGAAATCTGTTATATCTTGCAATATATTTTTTGACTGTTTCAATGCAAAATCATTGTTGGAAGATTGTAGAACTAATGTAGACTCTTGAAAATTGCAGTCTTGATTCTCCTGCTCTAACATGATTTCTTGAATAAGTTTTTCTGTTGCAGCTTTTTATATGATGGTCGAGGGATACAAGTTTTTGTAGTCTTGCGATCTGGTTGGCAATCAAAGTATCTTGGTACTACATTCTCTTTTATGTGGATTGGAGCTCCCATTGATTTGAATGTTACATAGTTTTCCAAGTCTTCTTCTAACTAATACATAAATAATACATTGGATCTTGATTAGGTTAGGTCGTACACATGTTTATCATCTTTTAGAATAAGAAAATTACCTTAAAATGATCTTGACAGCAATAAAAATGAGAGGCCGTAGGTTTATCCGTGTACGTTCTAATGAATACTAGAGGCAGCTACAGTTTGTGTATGATCGTGACGTCACAACGTATATTGTCTGCTGCACTCGGATATTTGGCGCGTAAACAGCAATTCAAAAAATTACCTCTCTTCGACAAGCATTTTCTTTGTGAAAAAGGCGTTTTTGGATTTCAGGAAAAAAATACTCTTATATAATCGGGGATGTACTATCAAATGATGCTAATTTTTCAACAGGCTTTTTTATCCAATTAAACGCGAGATGACAGACACTTCGCCGTCAGCGCGTATACAGTATACAGTAATAGCTCCTTTAGCTAGTCGCACGTACAGTACACCGGAAACTTCGGAACAATATACATAGCTCACATATCAGAAAATGTAATAGAGGCGTTGCGATGACGCTTGTTGCTTGTTAGCGGTACACGAGTAGCGTAATCATGCACTTAGCGAGATTAATGCGATATTACAAGGGATACCTCCCCTGAAAAGTTGGGAGTTTTAGCTAACTCTCTTGACAACGAGATGGGGGATTTTTAAACCATTCCCAGCTGTCGGAAACGCTGGGTAATTCCTGACGAAGATTACTTTCTGCATTTAATAGGTGCGCGCTTTATCAACGGAAAAGCGCGTAAAAGCGTTTAAAAAAAATTA
>NW_011965360.1:0-6364 GCF_000949405.1 Vollenhovia emeryi
TATATGTATAACGCGTATCTTTCTTCTACCGTAACCATTCTGTAAATACATCTCATTCGGGCAATAACGTATCGACAGCACCGATGAAAAGAAGAGCAACTGTTTAGAAATTTAGAAACTCTGTATCTATTCAGGCGAATTAAGGCCTGTGTCCATGATGCTAGTACTTGGTCCAAGTTCTAGTTTTGAGAAATGCGTTGCCAATCAACTTGCAGCTTTTGTGGAACAGCTATATTGATTGGCTACATATTTTGCGGAATTATAACTTGGACCAAGTACTAGCATCATGGACACAGGCTTTAATTCGCCTGAATAGATACAGAGTTTCTAAATTTCTAAACAGTTGCTATTCTTTTCATCGGTGCTGTCGATACGTTATTGCCCGAATGAGATGTATTTACAGAATAGTTACGGTAGAAGAAAGATACGCGTTATACATATATAAATATCCATTGTTATATTTGGCATAATTTGTTGATGATATCATTTTGTAGAGAAGATAGTTTTGTAGAGACAATATTTTTGAAACGGTATTTTGGGAAAGATATTTTTATAAAAATATTTTTGTAAAGAAGATACTTTTGCAGGAAAGATATTTTTGTAAAGAAGATACTTTTGCAGGAAAGATATTTTTGTAGAGAAGATACTTTTGCAGAAGAGATAGAGTAACATTGGAGCTTATACTTGGTGCATTTCTTACCTTTTTGTTTAAAAAGGTAAGTTTTTTGGGTGATATCACACCTTTTGTAGTGTTAAATACCATAAATAAACTCTAGACACTATGCCCGTTAACTGGTAACTCGCTAGTTATTATTACGAGAGATAACCACGAAAGAACCGATGTCCGTTTTGTATGGTATTAACCTTGCGTCGTTAACCACGATGTTAGACTTCTATACGAGTCCTCAGTCCGAGAAATAGTGTAGCCAATCAAGCAAATATATTAAACGAAAAATCTGAGGGCCTGTCAAATCGCGTACTCGCGTACTCGCGTAAACTACACCCGTCGGTCTTGCGCGCTAAGTCGGTAACGTCAGTCACGTCAGCCGCGCTTGCGAGCGCCACGTACGGCAGAAATATGAAATGGAATTCTGGTGGTTGACGACGACGACGACGACGTGGACGACGTTTCTTAAACGCGAATTCACAACTGTGGACTTTGCATTGCAAGCAATATCTCCACACAAGGGGCACGTAGGAGAAAAGTAAAAACACTTTTATTATGTAACGAAGCCGCTTTGCTCTCCCCGGTTCTGGTCTCCGGATTTCGGACGGGATTCCGAAATCCGTTTATGCTTCGCGGAACTTAATCAGACGCGCGGTTCTGACTAATCGGTCGGAAGAGCTAGCGTTCTTTCGGTCGGTGTTTGACGTACTGTGTATCGGAAAAAAGGGATCCTCCGTTCCTCCTATTTGCCGAATATGCTCAGCTCCAGGGCCGTCGGGAGGAAAGGAGGACAAGATCTTAATTACTCAGTAGAATCAATCGCTTGGGAGGATCGGAAATAAATCGGACAGGTGTTTAAAGGTAAAATCGACATGAACGAGGTTTATTCAGGAACGAATACAAGGGATCTCGCGGTGATTACAATGGGTCCGCCCTAGAGTAAAAATATAAAGTAAAGGAAAAGGATTAATATTACAACGAGTCCGCCCTGTGGTTAAATACAGAGAAAAAAACAGGATATGATTAGTCGGAATCAACTCGGAATACGGAAAATAATGATTACAATACGGATTTCAACGAGTACGGAAATTAATGAATACAATACGGATTTTGATCGGAGTACGGAAAGATAATGAGTACAATACAGAATCAAATCGGAGTACGGAGATAATGAGTACAATACGGAATTATAACGAGGTACGGAAAGTACGGAATCAGTACGGAAAAGTAATGAGTACAATACGGAATCAAATCGGAGTACGGAAATAACTGGTAATACTGGAAACAGTCAGGCAGGATGACTGCACGGACCCTTCTGGTCTGCAAGGGAAAAAATAATAATGGGATTAATACTACGGAGCTTACTATTAGAGCTAATGAGGGATATTCTTTCCCACCCGAATATTACCCCCCTGAGTTCTATACCGGTCAGGAATCAGGAAAAGGAATCTGGTCAAGACAGGATCACGCCCGAGCGGCGCCTCGTGATGCGTGAATTTTTCAGTAGCAATTGTACACCGAGGAGCACCCCGTTAGGTGTACGCTACTGCGGAGAGCACTCCGCCCCGCGAATCACGGCGGTACCCGTGCCTTCGGGGGGAACGGAGTCAGGACGGAAACAGGAGACCGGTACGGGGAAATTGTAGCATGTGTACGCCGAGGAGCACCCCGTTAGGCGCACGCTACTGAGGGACGGGGCCCACAACAGAGTAGAGCCTCCGCTGTGTGCTCCGGTTCGGTATATAGCCGGAGACAGGAGCACCCATTCAACTCCGGCTTATACCTGCAGCGGAGGTACCCGCTGCCCGGTGCTGACGGTCGGAGCACCAAGCGTCAACTGAGTTAAAGCGCCTGCTCCGGAGGGGCTTTTATACCCCCCGGACGGAGGCGCGCGGGGTGAGGCGGCGGGGGCGGGCGCGACGTTGCCGGCTGCCGTCGACGCGTGGCAACCGCGCGTTATCGATTTTCTCGCCGGCTGGCTCTATTGCCTTCTCTCTCGCTCTAGGAATTCGGGTTTTTTCTACCGGCCGCGCCTCCCCGGTCGCCCTCGTTACAATTATACAAATCGTACCCAAGCTATCGATTAAGCGCAGTCTCAAGTTCGTCGGATCAGCCGTTGTTGAGATCCGAAATTCCGAGGGCCCGTCAACTCGCGCACTCGCGTAAACTACACGGTCGGTGTCGCGCGCGTGGTTTAGCTTGTCACTTTAAAACTTTTCGCTTATACTTGGCGCGAGACACTACCGTGTCTCGTGATCTTGAACAATTCTATCTATTTGAGTGTCAAAAAATTATTATTTTTGACGCTCAAATAGATACTTAAAAAAAGTATAATTATGAAATGTATAATACAGGGTGAATATTAATGCCTGCACCAGCCTTTTACCATGAGAGATGGATTACCGACTGCAATTTTAGTTCACCGAACGGCACAAGAGGGCAGCTGCTTAGATCTCAGGGATGTTGCAGGCAAGTTGAAAACTTGTTCCACTTACAGATATCAAGCGGAGAAAAATAATTTGCTGGCACAGTATATCTCATGTAAATTTAAGTAAATTTTGTCTTTTATTTTCTGAAAAAGTTATTTTCTGTTTTATGGACAACTATGTGTTAAAAACACTAATCTTATTGAAAAATAATTGTGCGAAATGTTTAGCTAAAGAAGTAAAATAATTTCTGTTCTATTAAACGTTCTGCTGTAATGGTGAATAATTTTAATAAGGTATAATAAAGCAATTTTCGTATCGTCATCACGTTATTATTAAATATGGCAGTATTTAAGTAGCAGCAACAGTTCTGCTGCAATAGCAAAATTATTTTTTTCCGTGCGTATTATTGAAAGTATAAGTATGAAATAATGTGTGGTATAGAAATAAAAAACAAAAAGTAAAAATAAAAATAATGTTTGCTTACTCGAAAAAGAAAGATTAGCTTACTAACAGCTAACATTTTTTTGCAGTGAGAACTATTACTTTTATAATAGTGGCAAAAAGGTTTTACAACTATTACAAAGCTTTTGCAACTATTGCAAAACCAATAGCTCTATCTGCAAAAAATGTTAGCTGTTAGTAAGCTAATCTTTCTTTTTCGAGTAAGCAAACATTATTTTTATTTTTACTTTTTGTTTTTTATTTCTATACCACACATTATTTCATACTTATACTTTCAATAATACGCACGGAAAAAAATAATTTTGCTATTGCCGCAGAACTGTTGCTGCTACTTAAATACTGCCATATTTAATAATAACGTGATGACGATACGAAAATTGCTTTATTATACCTTAAAATTATTCACCATTACAGCAGAACGTTTAATAGAACAGAAATTATTTTACTTCTTTAGCTAAACATTTCGCACAATTATTTTTCAATAAGATTAGTGTTTTTAACACATAGTTGTCCATAAAACAGAAAATAACTTTTTCAGAAAATAAAAGACAAAATTTACTTAAATTTACATGAGATATACTGTGCTAGCAAATTATTTTTCTCCGCTTGATATCTGTAAGTGGAACAAGTTTTCAACTTGCCTGCAACATCCCTGAGATCTAAGCAGCTGCCCTCTTGTGCCGTTCGGTGAACTAAAATTGCAGTCGGTAATCCATCTCTCATGGTAAAAGGCTGGTGCAGGCATTAATATTCACCCTGTATATGTATTATATTTTTGCAACGTTCAGAAATTTTCTGAGCTAAGATTGGATTATTGTTTTATAGGAATAATCCACACTTCCAACAGTTGTAAAAAATATTCTGCCAAACGCGACCAATGTTAACTCAATATAATTTAACTGTCGGAGTGCGCGCTGGTGTGAAATTGAATCGGGAGCAGTAAGCCAGCGAAAGTTAATTAACACAAAACTTTTAATCCACTACGCCAAATAAAGAATGTTAACAAAGACGGTGGTTCACAATTAATGTCACAAGTTCACTTTTCAGGCGCGAGCTGATTCCGGTGCTAGAGAGAGAGAATGTCCGATAAGAGAAGCGCGGGTCGTGATAATTCCAAGGTCCAGGAAGCACAGCGAGGGTCGATATAAAGCGTTTGAATAATAGCGGTTTTGCGTTAGCGAAGATAAGCGGTACTGCGGAAAGCTAGAGGCGATCAGCCGCGAGCGGGGTCCGTAGCTCTAATTTATTAGACTGCGAACCCCGTGACAAAGGTGGTCTAAGCCAATTAGCTCTTGCCGCGTAGCCGGTGACGAAAGACTTTCTTCTCGCGGCGAGTGTCGATTGGGCCGTGATGGCGTGCTCGCCAGAACGGCGCGTGCTCGCTAATCGACTTACAGGTGCAAAATAGTGGCCGCGGGTATTATTGTTAACGGGTCATTTGCCCTGAGCTTGTTTATCTGACTTGCGACAAACAAGCTCAAGGCTCTTGATCTACCGGGCGAATGCTCGAGATGCGCGTCTCCAACATTAACAATGTTTCGTAAATGTTGAATTGTAACGTTTACAAGTCATTACAATTTAGCGGACATTAAACGTTTTTGCAATATCTTTTCAACGTTGAATCTTATATATTATCTACATTATCTACATTATCAACATTAGCTTTAATTTATAGGATACAATCAAATTCGGTAATATAATCGTGTATTTGTCCGTGCATGTATGCGTGCGTGCGTGTAAGGATGTGTTGATTTATCCATAATTTTAAGTTATTTAACTTGTATTTAACCATTGATATATGAAAAAGCCAAAGTTAGCAGAGTAATACCAGAGTTAGCAAATAATGTCGGAACAGCATTATTTTTAAGTTTTAACATTCCATCAGCTCGATGTTGTTCCCAGGCTTCAGGTGCAAAGTGAACCTTTAATTTAAAATTTTGATAAGATTATTGTTATCATATAATGTAAATTGACTACAAATAAAAAATTTCATTTTTATTGTTACTTGACATATCGTTGAATGTTTGTTTGGTGTCCAATTTTTGCGTTTAATATTGTTAACCCAAACTGCACATCTTGTCGGATCTTTTAAGGGAAAGTGACACATTTTTAATTTTTTTTCTGAAGAATTGTAGCAATTTGGTACTACACAGCCTGGCATTTTATACCTATGATAATAACAATTATAATTATATTAAAAGTTTTACATATAAATTTGCTATTAACCTCTCAAGAAAAATAATTCCAAATAAGTCAGACATAGTTATTTCAATATTTGTATATTTTTATAGCACTTTATCCAACTTACTATATAAATTTAATGGAAGATATACTAATTGAATCTCCTATTTGGTACTTACTCTTAAAAGAATACTTACACGTAATTTGTATAAACAGGTTAGTTGATACAAACCAAGCAACAAGACTTGTACTAACCTATTTTACTAGAAGTAAAGCATTGCTTAAATCATGAATCGTTTCTATCAAAAATAATCTAAAGCGTAATTTAGTACTTATTGAAACTTTTCAAATATGTACAGATCTAACAAATATAGTTCTCAAAGTTATTCGCTACATTCAATAATTAGGATTTTACTTTTTCCTTCTTGGCAGTTGCATATGGCGGATCTAAGAACCAATCAAAAATCGTTAACTAGATGGCCAAACTCTTACTAGAGGAACTCTAATCTGACCCGGCTGATGCTGCCATCACGCCGGGGATGATCTGAACGATCAAATTAATCTCGAACAGATGGAATGTCGGATTCCCATCTTCTCTTTTCACATATACGGACAGTAGAACCAT
>NW_011965361.1:0-6364 GCF_000949405.1 Vollenhovia emeryi
GGATATTTATACAAACTAGTTGCTTTAGTATTAGTTTTTGATTATAAACTGTTATATTTTTTAAAAATCAAACTAAAGATTTTATTGAAAAAAATAATGGAGTTAATAATAAAATACCGATGAAAAGAATAGCAACTGTTTAGAAATTTAGAAACTCTGTATCTATTCAGGCGAATTAAGGCCTGTGTCCATGATGCTAGTACTTGGTCCAAGTTCTAATTCCGCGAAATATGTAATATGTAGCCAATCAATATAGCTGTTCCACAAAAGCTGCAAGTTGATTGGCTACGCATTTCTCAAAACTAGAAAAGGACGCTGGTCTGGTCGACGACGACGACGAGGACGACAACGACGACGAGGACGACAACAAGGACGACGACGAGGACGACGACGACAAAGATGTTTCTTAAGCCAAAATTTCACAAAACTGACTTTGCATTGCAATTGCATTGCAATACCTCTACTCATGGAGCACGTAGGAGAAAAGTAAAAACACTTTTATTATGCAAATCGTACCCAAGCTATCGATTAAGCGTAGTCTCAAGTTCGTCGGATCAGCCGTTGTTGAGATCCGAAAATCTGAGGGCCCGTCAACTCGTGTACTCGCGTAAACTTACACGGTCGGTCTCGCGCGCGTGTACTAGCTACGCTTACACTTGGCGCGAGACACTACAGTGTCTCGTGATTACTCTGATGTATATCTCATACAGTGGTGATTAAACACTCATATATACAACATACTGGAGCCGATTGAATGCCGAACGTCTTTAATACCATCCATCCATCATTTTTCTTGAAAGATTTGTAAATGCAGTCTTTGACATTTCGATAACAAATATTGTTGTGTAAATACTATGTTTAAAATCAATCTGAATGATAATTATTTAATCAGATTATAACAAGACAACGTCGAAATGACGTGTCAAATACGTAATTTTGATAACGATAACGTCATTTTAAATACTAAAATAGTACGTCATTACTGTTACGTCAAAAAGACGTACCATTAATGCTGAAGATTACCTTTGACGTTAATGTTACATCTTATCGTCATCGTCATCAAAATCACGTATTTTTCACGTCATTTCGACGTTGTCTTGTAAGCTGGGCAATGTTGAATAAATATTTAATAATCGTTTAATAAATGTCATTTTAACTCATAAATAGATTTAATATCGCCAGGCGTATAAAACCAATGATATATAGTTTTTTAAAAACGACCTACTCTGGCCAATGTTTTTATTTAAAAAAACAAACGACGTTTCGGTCCCGGATTTGGACCCTTTTCAAGTAATCTGTAAACGTACATAACTTAGCACTAAATATTTTTAAAATAAAGTAAAATAAAAAGGGGGAAGTAATTATAGCGAAAGTAAATTGTAAATCTATACCTGTTCACACCATTGTTACTGATCTCACATCGCTCGTTTGGCCAATATCGTTATGATAATAAGCTGTGAACAAGCAAGAGAGTCATTACACTATACGTTATTACGAATTAATAAATATCAAGAATGAATAAAAATAAATAAGAATAAATAAGAATAAGTAGGAATAAATAGGAATAAATATGAAATAAATAAACTTACATATTATTCAAAACATGATTGCACTGTTTGGTTGAAGAGTACAGAGTCGATTGAAGTTGCATTATTAATTGTAAGACACAAGTAAAAGTATCGAGAGATGTGTGTTAGACGAGATGTCAAATTGAACTGACGAATGACAAATGTAGTTATCAAGAGACATGTGTTGGACGGGAGAAATCAAATTGAACTATCGGATAACGAAATAAATAAGACAAATGAGAAAAATAATGAGTGCACGATCAAACCTAATATAAACAATAAATACAAAATCACATATATTCTAACACTTTATCATATACGGAATTTAGATTTTTAGTGTCCCTTTTTAAGTTGATAGCGTTCTTTTGCTTTTTTATGAAGAACATCTCACCAATTTCGCGTTTATATGTATGTTTTTCATTATGCATTATAAAATTTCAGGTTCCAACCATTTAAAGTCATGTTCATAAGTTAACCGGTGCTTGCTTACTACCGATAATATTATTTTAAACTAATCAGAAACTCTTCAGGGTCGCCAGCAAAAATTAAAAACATATAATTTGGTTGACCATATCTGGCAATTTTAATAATTTCGTATCGCTACGTTTCGACCATGGGTTTTGGTCCTTTTCAAGCAAGTGTAACTGCAATTTTAAATTTTACAGATTGATACAGTGTTAACATTTGTGATATTAGTTTGACGGTTGTATAAATGTGTATTACCTGTATTAAACGTGCATAGGATCACGTGTATTTAGTGGTGTTGTGAGGATGGTCATTATAATCCTAAACTAAATTCGAGAGTGTTATAGAAAGAGAGAAGCCACAAAGATATTTTTAAATAGACATATGGACTTACATATTACGTGAACTTATCTTGAGCACTGACAAAACATGACTGACTAAAATTCGATATGTAAAGGGTATCGGTACAAACAAGTGAAAGTCAAATAATAGGTCAAGTAATAAATAACATAAATAAATAAATAAATAAGTGTCAGAAATTAAGTTAAATCTATAATTCGGTCATAAATATCGTTGAGATTTTCAGTGTCATTTTGTAAATTGATTGTATCTTTAGTCCTAATATTATTTTAGTAGAATACATTGTACAGTGTCTACCTACTTATTTATAATATAATACCTACTTATTTATAATAATATTAATGAAAAGTAATTATTAAAATACAATACTTTTACAAACATCGTAGGCCCATTGAGACGTAAACACAGTTTACAAGAAAATATTCCCTCGACGTGGACCCACGCACGCTAGTACGGCGCTGGTACGGCGCTAGTACGGTACACCACCACTACGCGGCGAACACGCTCAACGCTAACTCGTATTTAAGATTAGTTTACCGAGGCATATAAGGCGAACCGGGAAAACCACAGCTGCCGCTTGTGGCGATGTGATATCACTTGTGACGTTATTCTCTTCGTTGGGTTATCGATCTTTAGCGTCGATTTAGAATGTCTTCGTTGGATTGTCGATTTTTTGGTATCGATCAGGGAAATGTTTTTTTCTTTGGATTAGCAGTCTTTAGAATCGATCTAAACGTTCTTTCTTCGTAGGATTATAGATTCGGAAGTTTACTTTTAAATGTAAGTTCCCTCTTATGAGCAGCCAGATATCTTAATAGGAGATAGCGGAGTTTCTGCTAAATTAATACGGATCATCTGTTTATTCCACCATGAATTTATTGCCCTTGGAGTGATATCTGTTTAATGACAAATTGATTGTTAGATCGTGTAATCGTTGTGAAAAAAATTGTGATTGAGTTGGACGTTGAAAACCTGCTATCTCATAATACAGAACTTTCCTCTATTTGAGTTTGATTTCGATTATTGGTCTTGTGGTTTTTCTTAGCGTTGATTTTAAGAAAAGTAAAAGATAGTTTTTGAATAATTCGGTACGGTCCGACGTATTCGCGATCGAGCTTATAGGTTTCGGCGCACGATCGCAAATAAATAAAATATCCAGTGTTATAGGTTTCTGGGTGGATACGTTTATCGTAATACTGTTTGGACGATTCCTTAGCTCTTACCAGATTTGTTCTCGTGGAAATTTCTAACTTGTATCCGCTCGAATAATTTCGATAGGATGTTGTTATATGTCTCGGGCTCGTTGTCAGTTTTAAATTGAGACGGAGTGCGTGTGGTAAATCCAAAAATTAATTTGTGAGGTGAATATCCTGTTCTCTCATGGACGGCTGTATTGTATGAAAAACTTGCTCGTTCAAGGAGATCATCCCAACCATCTTCTCTGCTCATAAACATTTCAGTTATTCAACAAGTACTATGTGAGACCGTTCCGGGGAACCGTTCATTTGTAGTGTTGCCGCGCCGCTCCGTGCGCGGTGTATTTTCCTTCTTGCTCGCTCCGGAGGTGTTCTCTGACGAGAACCGAAGGGTTCTTTGATGGGATGTGGCTGGTCGGAGGTCACTTCAAAAAGGCACCGTTTAACTATCACTATGTGGCTTTATTCAACTGAGTGTTACACTGATGGTTTACGGCAGGCCGAAGGCCTGACGGACAAATGCTTATCGCGTAAACGTATAGTATCGAATGACGCGTGATTGACAAGTGCCCCGATCTCGGGCTTTCCTCCGGTTTTAAACCCGATGATCGAAGCGTCAGCGTTCTCGGTACTCGATCGAGGTTTCTCGGTACTCGTTCGAGGCTATGCGTAATCGGGTCGAGAACTTGCTGACTTCTTCTCCGAATTTAATTAGGTTGCGCGGTCGGGCTTTTGTGGCTCGATCGCGCAATGTGCTTACGCTAGTGTTATTGTAATTGCAGTAATACTGCTTGAGTGCCCTCGTTACCTCTTTCGGTAATCGGGGCACAACAGTAGGAGATATGTCGTAGTGGAAAGCTGCTTTATGCAAAATCGTTTTACGATGCTCTTTACGAAGCTGTTGATTAAGTACCTTCCCTGATTGATCAGTATATTTTTAGGACATCCGCGCCGGCAAGTAAAATAATAAATGCTCTAGCAACGGATTCGGCAGTGCCATCAGGCAATGGCGCATATACAGGGTGTTACTTAAAGACCGCCCACCAAGTACATAGCGTTATTCCTTATAAAATTCTGAGTCGAAAAGTCCTGAACCATTTTTTTCTATCATGCTTAATAATGAATGAGTCAATCCACTGAGCACCGGCCTTTAGCCGGGCGGCACGTCAGTGAGCCGCCTGGTAGTGTGCGTGAGCGCTCGGCCGCCGCGGCCCTCGCTCGCGCCGCTATCGCGTAATATTACGCATCGTAATATTAGAAATAAATTTTTCTTATGCCAAGAATTATATTCCTCCTATCAAAAGTACCTCCTTTTATAGAAAATTTCGACGGATAGAACTTTTACCAAGACTTAATCATTACTATGAAGAATTTGACAAACACAAAAAAAATTCTGTGTTTTACAAAAATTATTTTCCGAACAATCTATGTTTTTATAAATCTTTGCGTTCGTACTTAATTATTAAGACAAATCGTTTATTGAATCTTTTTACGAGTGATTTCATCCAGTTACTCAGAAGTAATAAATTTTGTAAGAGAAGTCTCTTATAACAATTAGACATTTAAATAACACATACTTAAAAGAAAAATAGAGGAAATTAAAAATAGAGAAAAATGTCTTTCTTTATAATAAAGATTTATTCTCTATTCATAATATTGAATACAATTTTCTCTCTGATATTAGAGGCCGACAAAAAGAATTTTATCAAGCAACTCTAATCAGATTAGGTGTTTTTTATAGATTTTTAATAAAAAAAAGTAATCCTGCTGACCAAATTGCTCCATCACATTAGCAATTCGCTTACAGAGTATGGGTTGAGTTAGGTGCAGTTGTTCTTTTTAACTACATGATTGTAGTTAAGAGTATGGGTTGAGTTAGGTGCAGTTGTTCTTTTTAACTACATGATTTGTGTTAAAATTAAAAAATTCGACATACTTGATAATAAAAGATAACATAATATTCTTCAATTATTTAATAATGTAGGGGAGGAACGCTTTATTTATTGTTGCAAATGAGAGAAGTTTCCTGACGTTTTACAATATCCCGAGCAGAAATTTTAGTAGAGTCCTGGTAGGGGCCAAATAAGGATGCCTTAATGCCTGTTCAGGCACTCATCAGGCAGCCCTGCTAGGGCCCTGTCCACAAATGTAACGTCGAGAATTAAAATTGCCTGATCAGACTTTCCTCATCAGGATCTTATCAGGACCTCATGATTGCCCCTTGTTGCGCCTTATATTTTCATAGGGTACTGGTAGGGTGTTGGTAGGGTGCTAGTAGGTTTTATGTGTATACAGGGTGTGTATAAAAAGTATCGGGAATATATTTTTCCTAACGCGACTGTAACTCGCAGCCTGTTCGCACCAGGCGGGCTCAATGGTGGGAATTCTCAGCTTCAAAACGCACTAGGCGTCAGTCGCCTGCGAGCTTCCGTGCGAGGTTCATCGTTGATTTAGTGAACCTTTTTCGAGGGACTCGGTGCAAGCTCCAAAATGCAGCGAACACTTGAACAGCGCTACGCGGTTAAGTTCTGTGTTTGGCTGGGAAAATCTGGCACAGAGACATTGGCCATGATTCGGCAAGTGTTCGGGAGTGATAGTCTTTCAAAAACTACAGTTTTTAAGTGGCACAAACTGTTCAAAGACCGCCGAGAGAGTGTGGAGGACGCACCTCGCGCGGGACGCCCGTCAATGTCAAGAACCGACGAAAACCATTCGAACACTTAACCGCCGGTCTGAGTTCAAGAACCGACGACAACGTGCAACGTGTGCGTGCTT
>NW_011965362.1:0-6366 GCF_000949405.1 Vollenhovia emeryi
ACCCGGCAGCCTGCTCGGACGAGGGGTGCTTCAGGGGAGTAACGACCCCTGTCGCGCCCCGTGCCGGGGGGCCCACGTGATAGCCCACCTGTCCTAGCGTGGACTACCCCCCGGCGGTAGGCGCAGCCACGCCGGTCGCCGCGGCGGGTGGGGTGAAGGGGGGGCGGGCTTCCCCCGACACTTCCACCTGTCCGCGGGGCCTCCCCGCCTTGGCAGGCACGTGCAGGGTATCCGCGAGGTCGGAGGCGCGGAACCCCCGAAAGCCCCCACGCATTGAGCGTGGGGTTGAGTAAGGGGCTGGAGCCCAGTGGCGGGGTGCGGTATCCCCCCGTGGCATATGCCGACCCCCCTGGGAGGACTCGGGGGCCCGGGCCGCGGCCGGCGTCCGTGGTCATGTCTCGCGGTCGGTCGTGGCCCGGAGGGGGTATACCCCGGTCGGCGGAGCCCTGCACGGAGTGGGAATCGAAAGAAAAATGGATTCTCTCGAAAACCTTTTTTTTAATGCCGAAGAGGGAGTGGAGGAGGGTGAGGGCACGCAGCCGCGGACATCAGCGGCGGGCGTGCAAGGGGGGGAACAGGATGGCGAGGCGGTCTCCCAACAGCCTGGACCGTCTGGGCTATCTGGCCCCACGATAAGAAGCGTGGAGGAGGTGTTCGTGGAGGTTGGCAAGCTGGGGGCCCGAAAACCTGGCCCCAGGTGTGCCAAGTTCCGCGAAAAAAGGGCGAAGGACACGCGGCGGACCAGGTCGGAGCCCCAAGTCCGGGACCACTCGGCGGACGAGGAGGGGGACTCGATGGGCCTGGCTGGTAGGATCAGCAAGAGGTCCAAGGGATCCCCCTCCCCGAAGAACACGGAGGGGGAAGATACCGCGCAGAGCGAGGCGGATAGCGAGGTCCTCGCGACTGACGACACCGCCGGCACGGTGGACCCCGAGGGGGACGGTGGCTCCGACGAGAGCACTAAGTCCCACATGTCCCGCTCGGGGGCCACAAAGAGGAGTCGGAGTGGCGGGAGGGGGAAAGGCGCGAAGGTGGCGCGCCCCCTCGACAACTCCAGTGGGGAGGAGGAAGACCTCCTCCCCCCCAAGAAAGATGGCAGGGGCAGGCCCCCGAAGATCGGGGAGGGCGTCGCCATAGAAGCCCGGAAAAGAGCCACGAAGGAGCTCAAGGAGCTCAAGGAGCTGCAAGAGCAGAAGCGCCAGATTGAGAGGGTCATGCAGGGGGACTACGACCCCCTGCAGTATGAAGGCGCCCTGAGGAGGAGGAAGGAGAGGGAGCTGGGGGAGCAGATCCCCCTGCTCCCTACCCGGGACCTCGTGGCCAGGGTGGTCGATTATAGTAGTAAGATCGACCAGCTGGCCAAAACGAGCAAAAATTTGAAGGGCACCGTCACCGGAACAATACGGGACGGGGCCCTTTTCACGAGGCTCGCCGTGGACGCGTTGTCCACCAGGATGAGAGGCGGGACGAGTGAAGGGGTGGAGGTGTTGAGAGAGGAGGTGGCGTCTCTCAAGGCGAAAGTTGCGGCCCTCCAGAGGGAGAAGGAGGAGAGAGATCGGGGGATGATGCCACCCCCCGATCTGCCGCGAAACAGAGGAGGTACCACCCCTACAGGGGTGAACGCCCGGGAGGAGGGGGTGATGGAGGTGGACGATGATAGTCTACCACTGGATCCCCCTCCCGCCGGGGAAGTAGCCGACCCCCCGCCCCCGGAGAGAAAGACCTGGGAGGTGATCACGCCGAAGGCGGACACCTCCCGGGCCCCAAGACCGGGGAGGGGGAGGTCGCAGTCAAGGGAGAAGGAGAGGTCTTCCTCTGGGAAGAGGGCCGATCCCCCTCAAAACCGAGCGAGGAATCCCCCTCCACCACCCCCCCCAAGCCCCGAGGAAAACGGGGAGGCCCCTGCCGGCGAAGGCAGGAGAGCTAACGGGGGAGATGGTGGAGAGGAGGATCCAAGAGGCCGTGGATCGGTCCCAGAGGGAGATCCTCCGTAGAATGGAGGAGATGCTCCGGACCTTTGTCGGCGGCGGGGCCCGTATTAGCGGCCCCGCGGCGGTCCCCTCCAACCCTCGAGAGGTGAGGAGGGGTGCCGCGGAGGACCGCCCGGTTCCCGGGGCCGATCAGAGGTCCGGAGCAAGGAGGACAGATCCTCCGGGGGAGGCCGGGAATGCCGCGGGGGGGGGGGCAGGAAGAAGAAGAAGAAGAAGAAGAAGAAGGCCCCCCTTCGCGGCAAACGCAGCAGGGTGAGGAGGCGGGTCCCTCGAGCCAAGGGACCGCCAAGCCCCCCAGCCCGTCGTGGGCGTGGATTCGTACGCAACGGTGCTGGGGAGGAAAGCTAGGGCCGCACAAAACAAAGCGGCCAGGGGCGTCTCCGGGGCGGTGGCCCCCGGTCCCCCGGCGAAGGGGCAGACCGGGGGGGCACCAAAGAGGGCCCCTAGGCGGAGGGTCCCGCGAACGTCGGCCGTCGTAGTAACGCGAGCCGACGGCGACTACCGCGGGGCCCTAACCGCCTTAAGGCGGAATATTAACCTCGAGGACCTTGGCATCGGGGGCCGGATCACCATCAGATCCGGGGCCACCGGTGCCAGGGTCATTGAGGTCTCTGGGGAGGGCCATGCGGAGAAAGCCGATCTGCTCGCAGAGCGGATCAGGCAGGTCCTCCCCGGAGAAGAGGAGACGCGGGTCGACCGGCCATGCAAGATGGCAGAGATCCGCCTACGGGACTTGGATGACTCCCTGGGAGTCGAGGAGGTGAGGGGGTGGGTGGCCGATGCGGCGCGGTGCAGTGTCTCCGACGTTCAGTGCGGGGCGCTGCAGCCGGCCGCCGGGGGCACTTTTAGCCTTTGGGCCCGCCTCCCCCTCACCTCCGCGAAGGCAATCGCCCAGCAAGGGCGGATAAGGGCTGGCTGGGTTATGGCCAGGGTGGCCCTTCTCGAGGCGCGGCCCATGCGCTGCCACAGATGCCTCGAGAGGGGCCACACGAGGGCGATGTGCCCCGGTGAGGTGGACAGAAGCGGGTGGTGCTATCGGTGCGGAGAGACCGATCACGCGCTCAGCGCAACGTGCGCGGACGCCCACCAACACGGGGCGCCCAAGCGAAGGCGCCGACTACCGGGCCCCCCCCCCTGGCTGAAGTTCAGCCGGCGGCAGGGGAAAAGGGGGGGTCGAGCGGCGGATCGGGCGAGGCGCCCAAGCCGCAGCGCCAGCCGCACCAAGAGGCGCGGGAGGAAAGGGCCACCGGAGAGGAGGCTATGGACACGGAGGCCCCATCGGACGGGGGGGATAAGGCCTAATAATGCCTCGTCATTCCCCCCGCCCGAACCTTGGTGGTTACGGCCTCATACAGGCCAACGTGAACCACTCTCCCCATGCGCAGGATTTACTCCAGCAAAGCATGGTGGAGAGGGGGTTCACGTTGGCGATCGTGGCCGAGCCCCACCGCCCCCCCCCCCCAGGAAAGGCAGACCGTATTGGGCTGTCGACAATGGGGCTGCGGGGGACTCGGTCGCGATACGATGGCGGTCGGTGCCGGGTGGTCCCGACACGACCGCCATCGTGAGCGGTGAACGGCACGTGGCCGTTCAGTGGGGGCCCATCGCGGTCGTGGGGGTCTACCTAAGGCCCACCAGGAGCCCTGCCCCGTTTAAGGACTGGCTCTTGGACATAGGACAGACGGTCCTGAGTCTGAGTCCAAGGCCGGTCCTCGTGGCCGGGGACTTCAACGCGTGGCACGCAAGTTGGGGTTCCCGGCACGATAATGGGAGGGGCAGGGCCCTGTATGATTGGGCGGCGACGCACGATCTGGTCCTGATTAAAGAGGGCCGGACCTCCACCTGCGCGCGGACGCAGGGGGAGTCCATCGTGGATATCACGTGGGCTACCCCCTCGGCCGCGCGTCTTATTACAGGGTGGAGGGTGGAGGAGGGCACCGAGACTCTGTCTGACCATCGTTATATAACGGTGGAGCTCGGTGCCCTCTCCTCCGTGCGTCGCCAGGAGACGTGACCGCGATGGGCCCTCAAGAAACTCTGTGAGGACGCCCTGATGGCCTCACTAGAGGCCGCCTGTTGGGTCCGGGGAGACTTCCCTGAGACCCGGGACAGGACCCCCTGCAGGAGGCCGAGTGGATCGGGGCGGCGTGTGACGCCGCGATGCCCCGGTCCAAGACTCGGCCTCGGCGGGCCGTCCACTGGTGGACGGCGGAGATCGCCGACTTACGTCGACGCGCCGTCCACCGTGGGAGGATACTCTCCCGCTGCAGGCGCAGGGGCGGGTAGGCGGCCGAACTGGCGAGGGAGGGCTACCTTGAGGCCAAGGTAGCCCTCCGGCAGGCCATCACCGTGGCAAAGGGCAGGGCGTGGACGGAGTTCCTCGACTCCCTCCAGGAGGGGATCCGTGGGGGCGCCCATATAAGATGGTGCTCAATAAGTTGAGACCATGGGCGCCCCCGCTGACGGAGCGGCTGGACGTGGGATTCGTCCAGAGGGTGGTGCAGACCCTCTTCCCCGGCATCGACGGGGAGGACGGGGGGGCCACCCTCCGAGTCGGGGGAAGACTCCCCCGACTGAGACGACTCCCTTGACGTCCAGCCTGGAGGAACTCCAGAGGGTCGTCAGGAAGGGCCTGAGGGGCAACACTGCCCCGGGTCCTGACGGCCTTCCCAAGCGGGTCCACGCCCTGGCCATGGGCGTCCTCACAGAGGAGTACACGTGCCTTTACAGCGCGTGTCTACGGAGAGGGGCCTTCCCCCCGCGGTGGAGGAGTGCCATGTTGGTACTCCTCCCGAAGGAGGGGAAAGACGCCTCTCTCCCGTCGGCGTATAGGCCTATATGCCTTCTGGACGAGGTGGGCAAGTTGTTCGAGCGTATACTCGTGAACCGCCTCGTCCAGCACCTGTCCCAAACGGGCCCCAACAACATCAGTGGGGCCCAGTACGGGTTCAGAGAGGGCCTGTCAACTATTGACGCTATTAAGCGTGTACAGACCCTCTCTGAAGAGGCGACGTCCCAGGGGGGGGGGGTGATGTTGGCGATATCGTTGGATATCTCCAACGCGTTCAACACCCTCCCCTGAGGACGAATCAGGGAGTCGCTCCGGCGCCGCGAGGTACCGCCGTACCTCGCCCGCGTCGTGAGCGACTACCTGTGGGACAGGTGGGTCGAATATACCGACCAAGGCGGCGTACGCCGACGGGAGAGACTGCACCGGGGAGTGCCCCAGGGTTCCGTGTTGGGACCGTTCCTTTGGAACCTGGGGTACGACCCGGCGCTACGCGTTCCCCTCCCCCCGGCTGTCACGTCGTCTGCTATGCAGACGACACACTTGTGACGGCCGGGGGCCGCGACTGGGGGGAGGCCATCTCTCAGGGAGAGGTGGCAGCCGGAGCAATTGTCGGCTCCATCCGCAGTCTGGGCCTCGAGGTGGCGATCGGTAAGACCGAGGCCGTGCTGTTCCACGATGGGACGCACGGCCCGCCACCCGAGGGACTTACCCTGACTGTGGGTGCAACCCCCGTCGAGATCAGGCAAGAGATGAAGTATCTCGGCCTGATTCTCGACGGCCGATGGAGTTTTAGGAGCCACCTTGCCGGTGCCGCGAAGAGGGCAGGGGAGCGAGCGGCCAAGTTAGGTCGTCTCCTCCCCAACCTCGGCGGACCGGATGGCAGGGTGCGCCGGTTGTACGCGAACACCGTAAAATCGGTAGCGCTTTACGGGGCCCCCGTCTGGGCCCCCCAACTCGCGGCATCGAGGCATGCGCGAGCCAGTATGGCTCGTGCCTTCCGCCCGATTACCGCGAGGATTAGCAGGGCCTACCGTACGGTGGCGTACAACGCGGCGGCGGTGATCGCCGGCCTCCCCCCGATGGAGTACGCGGCAGAGGAACATTATAATATGTTCCTCGAAAGCCGCGACTCCGGGGGGAGGCCGATTCAATGGGCGGCGAACCACCGTGCTCAGAGGAGGAGACTCCAGCACCGGCGGCGCGCAATCGCCAAGTGGCGAGAGGCGTTAGTAGCCTCGGGGGACACTACCCCGGGGCTCCGCGTCGTTGGTGCAATCGGGCCCCTCCTCGACCAATGGGTCGATAGAGGATGGGGCGGGTTGTCCTTCCGAATGACGCAGGTGTTGACGGGGCATGGATGCTTCGGTCACTACCTGTGTCGTATCGTAAGGGAGCAGAACTCCGGCTGCCATCACTGCCAGGCCGGGGACGACACAGCCCAGCACACGCTGGGCGAGTGTCCAGCGTGGGCGGGTGAGAGAGGCGCTCACCCGGGTGCTTGGACAGGACCTCTCCCTTCCGGCGGTGATAGCCGCCATCCTGGAAGAGGAGAGGTCCTGGCACGCGTTTGCCTCCTTCTGCGAG
>NW_011965363.1:0-6368 GCF_000949405.1 Vollenhovia emeryi
CTACGCGTCGATTTCTTTTTCGGACATAACGCTAAGACGCCCGTCACGGATTGAGGGGGTCCCAGCCTAGGTTCGAATCCTGGCTGAGGTAATATTTTTCGCAATAAGTATAATTTACAGCACGAGAAAAGGGGGGTATTGAATGCTAAATGTAGCATCAGAAAAATGTTAATATGTAGCATTTTTAATATAATTACAAAAAAATCGTTTATCGCTTCGAATACGTGAATTTGCTGACGATAATAATTCCACGTGTAAGAAAACTGTGTTATGTCCGAAAAAGAAATCGGCGCGTAGAACCAATGTGGAAAGAAGCGGTATATAGATTCACGATTTTCAGAAAAATATAAGATTTACAAGTTGGGCTACCTACATCTTGCCTTGTGACCCACATTGGCATGTTCTCATATGTTGTTTAGTCTTGATTATAGTTGCAGAATAGAAAACTACTATAAGAAGATCAAGAATTAATATTTCTATTTTGCAGCAATCGATACGTTCAAAAAATTATAATATATCATATAATAAATGTGTAAATTAACGTATAGCTGTGTAAATTACCTCCGTTAATTTGTTTTATAGCGCTTATGCGCATTTAACATAAAAATCTATCATTTTCATTCAAATCGACATCAAATTGATGTTAAAGACTTCGATCAATTATTTCTCACTGCGTCAATGAAGTTTATCTATAGGTCTATTAGATATCTATTAGATGTCGAGAAGTAACGTGCAGTTTAAAAAGAATTTTTCATTAATAATTCACCACTATTGTGTACATTGTGCTTGAAAAAACACAAATAACACAAAATCACATTGCATCTAATTTAAATATTTCTAGACATTATTTTAGACTAGACTGCTCCGACGTCTGATAGATGTCTATCCGATCTTACATTTCTCCCTGGGATTGCTGCAATCTATCTGGATGGTTGCAAATTTAACCTAAGCGGACATTTTGACGTTACTGCAACCTACCTAGAACGTTGCAGAAACCTTGAGGAACGTTACTGAAATAATTTCAAAGGTTGCAATGTTATGTTTCTGAAATATCTCTGAGATTTTTGTGTGCTATCAGGGTAAATATTTGCTGGCGGTTGAATGTTTAAATTTAGGTTAAAATTATTAATATATTATTATACATAGGTATCTCTTTAGAGTATTAGTATTTATAGTTAAAATATCTCAATGGTTAAGGTACCCCAAAACCTATTTAAAGAGTGTTAGCTATCAAGCCCGGCTAGCTCAGTCGGTAGAGCATGAGACTCTTAATCTCAGGGTCGTGGGTTCGAGCCCCACGTTGGGCGGTTTTCTTTTGTTTACATTTTTATTTCATAAAAAAGATGTTTGAACAAATTTTTTTAATGAAATATATGATATAAAGTTATTAAAATTAAATATTAATAGTACTAAAATAGATATAAATAATTTGTAGCAATAAAAATTTGTATTTTTTATTAAAATACAATGAGCTTATTGTTAACCAAATTTTTCTTTTGTTTTTATTTCTCATAAAAAATTTATTAAATTTATTTATAAAAAATAAGAACATCAATTAAAATAGTATGAATAGGGGGAAAAAAGAAAAAGATGGCGAATTTAAGATTTAGCAATTTTTCTTGATGTTTAATGACGCAAATTACATTGTTTAAATTATATGATATCATTGCCCAAGTAGCAAGATGTCGTCATTATAACGTTGATTTAAGGTCACTTCTCGTCATTTGATGTCAATGGACTAAGTAATGACGTTAAATAAACGTAATATTTGTAACCACGGAGAACTCCATTCGCATTCGTACGTGACACATGGTTGTCATATGCATGAAGCTTTCGTGGTTATATTAATGATAGAGTACGAGAGGTACGGGAAAAATATAGACTTTGGATATACAATAAAATAAAATAGAATAAAAATGAATTCCTTGAAACTGCGCATTTCACAAGTTTCGAGCAGGCTCGATACGTCCGATCCGTAAATAAGATGGGGAGATGGATTGTGTATCTCTGAAACTTGTGAAAATTACAAAAGTGGGCAAATTCACAGGTTGAAACTTTGACTATGGTTTCTATAGTCAAAGGTCGCTCAGGTCTATGGCAGGAAAATAGTTTACAGCGAGCATGCTGCTCTTTCCCGTCAATGTGAGTGTTAGCGACATGGTGGATGAAAAGCCGTTCAGCGAATACTTTCGCACGCGTTAGTCGTCGACCGTTTGGAGAAATCGTAGACACAGCTGTCCGCAGCTGCTCTGATCATAGGATAGATAGCAGTGCATCATTACGCACTATATCGAAAAGCTGTTTATTTAATACTATTGCGAGAAAGATTTCAGTTTCAAATATTTATTAACTAGGCATATTACAATATCACATAGCATTGATCCTATTATTACATACAGTGATAAGTAACAGTTTAAAAGCAATTGTTTTCATAAATTTCATAATATTGAAAATTATAATTATATTATTCTTTATAATAAAGCTAGTTTTTGTCAACATATGCAAATATATATCATAAAGTATAATAAATACTAACATATGATATGTATGTTTGTAAATTCTGGACGCAGGTACAGTTGTACGGTATGTGGTAGACAGCACGACCCGAATAATAGTTACATAACACGCATGTTATATTACATTTACATTGTTGAGTGGGAAATTATAATATTGATGTTATACATATAACTGTTGCTTGGTGTTTACTGGGGACTCGAGAAATGCTAAACACTGTGTTAAATATAAAGAAATATATTTAAAAATCAAGTTTAATATAATATTGGTTATATTTTTTATTTAATTTTTTTAATGTAAAAAGGGTACATAATCATTTCCATTTGACGTTTAGAGGAATTAAACACATTGACATCACTTTTAATACCCGATACAAAATGTTTGATGTATAAGCATGTATAAATATTATACATATATAGGATTATATAAAATTATATATCAAATATGTCCATAAATATGTTTTTATATTGTGTATTTCTATATAAGTGTTTGAAATGTTAGTCAAAAAGTGAGACAGGGCGCGCGGATCGTAGGTTCAGGGTTGAGGCGTTCGGATTTGAACGATTGACAAAAGTCGCGCGTAGTAACAAGCTCTCGGCAACCCCGTGATTTCGCGTTAGTCCCAGTCTACAATAGATGATTTAAGCCCTAAGCTTTAAGAAATTGGCCAATCACGGTCAAGTATGAGTAGAATGCGCGACTGTGATTAGTCAATTTCTTAAGGCTTAGGGCTTAAATCTCTATTGTAGACTGGGACTTAACGATATCGATCGGTTACCAAAACAAGAAGAAAAGAACGAGGCTATGCCTTCACACCTTTGTCCACGGCTTCGCTTCTTCACTTCGTCTCTGCTATCCTAAGGGAATAGTCGTGTCTCAGTGCCTGTTGATTTCAATTCTTTGCTTATTAAAAGTGATACCTATAAAGTCAGTTCGTTCCGGAAGGGTGCAAATTTAATTCTTGATATAGTTTCGAAGTGTCGATTATATTTATACGAAGGAGTTACGTCCACCAAGGACATTTTCCGATCTCGCTACGGCGGGCGGCCTCTTCCAAGGACCTTCTTTGATATTGCTAAGGCGGGCGGCCTTTCGGCCACAAATCATATCAATCTTTGGACGTATTTTGAGAGGATTCCCGCTATTGGACCCTTTACATAATCGAAATACTTTCGATAATTGAAACCGATAAGTACCTTTCGTTTATTACTTTCTGGTTAACCAGAATAAGCGTACGCGCAACTTACAGACTCATAATCGGAGTCGTGTCCATACGTGGATAAGTCCCAGTCTACAATAGAGATTTAAGCCCTAAGCCTTAAGAAATTGACTAATCACAGTCGCGTATTCTACTCATACTTGACCGTGATTGGCCAATTTCTTAAAGCTTAGGGCTTAAATCATCTATTGTAGACTGGGACTAAAGCTTTCGAGCTCTTCCGTTGTTCCGACAAGCTCGGATAAGGCGCATAGCCGCTATTGCTTATTCTGTACCAGAATTAATGTGCATCAGCCACTCACTTACTTTTACTTGTTTCCGAAAAGATCGGATAAAGCGCTTTGTCGCTAGTGCTTCTTCTTTATCAGAATTAATATACGTTAACTACATTGAGTTATAATTTCACATACTTTTGTAATTTTGGTGTTGTACTAAGTTCATATTTTCCGTTAAATTAAGTTACTTTCAGTTATCAATTGTTACGGATAAAATTAATTCTACTTAATACTGAATAGCGTTCATTCACAGACTTTTAACGTTATTTTGTAAATGCGTCATTCACTTTATTATCCGATCTTCAAAAATATTGATCAATGATAATATATCTGTTAAAATTATATGTTTTTTGTGTTTCCAGTTAATTGTTCTTTTTTAAATGTTTGCGCCATCCTTTTTTTATTGGCTGCACTTTCATTTAACAATTTTAATTAATTTCTCTGTTTATGATATCCATGTCGTTTTATTGTTGGTGTTGTATGATTAGCCCCTAATTTCTTTCTCATTGAAATTATTTCGTTCTATATTACAAACATTGTGAAAAGAGTTAAATATTTCCAGGTTATTTATTTTCTCGAGTTAAATAATAATCGCGTAAATCGTTTTATAATTCTGAAATAATAGAATTTAATATTAATTTAATTTTTAACTTAACGCAGAAATTAAGACCTTACACGTCCTTCGTTCGAACATCAGTGTCATCACAAAATAATCCCTTATCTATTGTATTGCAATATATTTTGTGTAACTATCTAACAATAAGTCTTTGTAATTTTATATAATTCTACAAATTTATATAAAACAATTTGTAAAGGGAATAATTTGTTCATTTATAATTATATCTAATTATATATGACTATATACATATATTAACCGTATACATAATTAGATATAATTATAAATGAGCAAATTATCTCCTACAAAATTTTTTAAATATAAATTTATGGAATGTTACATAATACTTTATATTTAGGCATGCTTATGCATGACAATTTTTTATTGGAATGGGTTTAAAAAACTTCATTTAATCTAACCACACGTGGAAAGGTATGTACAATTACATTTCACGTACGGTCAACCACATACTCTTATCTGATCCTCTAGACTGGAGGATAATCAATCTTTCATGTAATCCCGCTATTAAATTTGTTATGCATAAACATGTATACATGTATATACAGGGTGTCGGATTCGATTTGGACGACTCCAAAGATTATAGTAGATTGGGTCAAACTGAGAAGAAAAGTTATATACCATTTTACAAAATCCGTAATTATTATCGCGTAATTAAGAAAAACGTCTGAGCCAATAAGTGCACGGTGGAGCGGAAGGCCGGACTCGGCAGACATGCAAAATGGTGTATTTGTTGACATTTCTCAAGATCCGATAGCGAGAGGTGGAGTCACGCATCGATCGATGAGAGATGGGGGCGAGCGGGGAGCGGTGAGCAGGCGAACGGCGACATATGACACCGCGCCGAAAAAGTTTTTCTGGTGGTAGGAGAATAATACACCATTTTGCATGTCTGCCGAGTCCGGCCTTCAGTTCCTCCGTGCACTTATTGGTTCAGACGTTTTTCTTAATTACGCGATAATAATTACGAATTTTGTAAAATGGTATATAACTTTTCTTCTCAGCTTGACCCAATCTACTGTAATCTTTAGAGTCGTCCAAATCGAATCCGACACCCTGTATATATAATTGTAAAAAATATAATAGAAATATGCAAAATATGTAAAAACACGTATGAACATATATTTGATATATAATTGTATATAATTCTGTTATATTCATACATGCTTATGCACAAAAACTTATAATAAAAAATTGTTTACAAGGAAGAACTTGCTCATTTACAATTATATCTAATTATGTATGACTATACACTAACTGTATACATAATTAGATAGAATTATAAATCAGTAAATTGTTCACTTAAAAATTTTTTTCATATAAATTCATGGAATTAAGTTATATTGGGATAGGTTAAATTTTCTGATATTCACGAGTCGTGTTCTTAAGCACGGTCTTAGTCAAGGCGTTCTCAAGACGAATTTATGTACGTGAAGCTAACTCGAGATGGTTTTCGGTCTTAAGAACGTCTCGACAAAGATCGTGCTTGAAACGTGCTTGAGAAGAGCTCGGACGATTGCCGGTCAATAATTTTTTGGATATTTTAACCTCTATAATTAATGATATCGTTTTAATAAGCCATGTTCTTTCAAAGAAAATAAAAAAACATGGCTTGTTAAAACGACACCATTAATTATAAGACAATACATATACATATACAGGGTGTACCGCAACTCGTGACCGAAATTTTAATAGCATATTTCTGAGCAAAAAGTAAGACAAAAAT
>NW_011965364.1:0-6369 GCF_000949405.1 Vollenhovia emeryi
TGAAAAAAAAGCCTTTTTTAGGTGATATCTATTACATGCTGACACAGTAGGTGCGAGTTTAAACGCGGAACTCTCTGACATCACGCACCTAGACAAGAAAGTCGCTGTCAGCAGCCAGGTTTCAGCGCTTGACCTCATGACTCAT
Source organism: Vollenhovia emeryi (assembly GCF_000949405.1). NCBI lineage: Eukaryota > Metazoa > Arthropoda > Insecta > Hymenoptera > Formicidae > Vollenhovia > Vollenhovia emeryi. Next base: position 146 of record NW_011965364.1, read on the forward strand.
GCCATGGATGCGCGCAGCTGTGTGTCTGCGCTAATCATTTGTATATCGTCATCCCCCGGTGATATCTATTACACGCATGCGCCGCGGATTGCCAAGAAAACTTTTGTCAGCAGCCAGGTTTCGGCGCTTGACCCCATGACTCATGACAAGGAAAATACGAATACGCGTCCAGGTGTTCGCGCTAATCAAAGGCATCCCGGTGATATCTATTACATGCACGCACCGCGGATCGCCTTGCGCTGCGGACCTCCCCTTCCCCGCGTCGAGGGATTGCGTAGCGTCGCGGTCCTCCCCGCGCCCGCGCGGATCGCGTAGTGCTGCGGTCCTCTCCTCCCCGCGTCGCGGATCGCCGCGGAATATCTCCCTCCCCGCGCCTCCGCGGATAGCCAAGCGCTGTGGAATAATAAACGCGGAACTTCTCGACATCGTTCACCTTGATAAGAAAGTCATCAGCCAGGTTTCGGCGCTTGACCCCGTGACTCATACGCGTCCAGGTGTTCGCGCTAAAAATGACAGGTCAGCACCTAGATATCTGTTACATGTCACGTAGTGACAGGTCAGCACCTTGCGTGACGTCAAGGTCGCGTACTTCCCTCCTCCCGCGGTCCCCTCGCCCCAGAGTACCCCCTCCCCGCTGTCCCCTCGCCGCGGGGTACCCCCCCGCCCCGCTCCCCCCTCGGAGCACCCGAGTTAGAACCGGCCTATATACCCTACTTGATTGGTTTATAATAAGATTATACTTCAAACAGTCTTAAATATAAGAATGTACTATAAATATCTATCGATGTACGATATACATGTTGCTGATTCTCTCTCTCTCTCTCTCTCTCTCTCTCTCTCTCTCTCTCTCTCTCTCTCTCTCACTCTCTCCCCCTCGCACGCACGCACACGCACACGAACACGCACACACACCCACGCACCCGCACACGAACGCACGCACGCACGCACGCCGTTATTATTAATCAGTCAAGTACATACATTCAAGAGGCACGTAGAGGTTACCGAGCAAAATCTCAAGCTACAAGCATTTCGGTGAGTTTTTGTTGCTCATCTCGATAAAAACCACAGAAATACTTGCCGAAATGCTCACGGCTCGAGGTTTAATTCAAAGTTTTACAACTCGATAATCTGGATACATCTATCTATACAAATATGTTTATACACAAATATTACGATTAATGGATACTTACTATACTTTGAAAGACTTCCCAACTTCGATCAGAACACACAGGAGTACAAAACACAACAGAACAGTACAATTCAAGTGCGTCTAAATTTTTGAGAAGGTTAAACCTACACGAGACGAACGATCGCATCCGGCGATATGTGGCCAAATAATAGAAGATCGGACAGACAGACAAAAGAAAGTAGTATCACGCGAGCACCGCGTTGTTATCATGCGCTGACTTATGGCTGCGCGCGCTGGTTGCCGGCAGCGTTTCCGCGGCCTGTATGCAAAACCTATAAGATGATCTTACATTAGACTGAATTCTCATGAAGTGGATTGCGCGAAACGAAACCAGCGAATCCGCTAATTATGGGACCGTGTTCATAGTTATAAGTATATTCAAAACTGTGAGATATTGGTAGCCGTGTAAGAGCTGCGGGAGCGCGACGCACTGTCCGCGAGGCGCTGTAATCTAGTAGTAGTCATGACGGAAGAGAAGCGTGAACAAGGATCTCCGCCGGTCTTTTCATTAAAAGTGATAGTACACAAGTATAGACAATTTCCTTTACTCAACCCCTAAACATTGGCGCCCAACAAGGATCATCAGACGCAGGAAGCTGAGAAGAAGATCTAAGTGCTAGAAATTGTGGGATTCAAGGTACATAGCCTCACGCCGGTCCGTCAAGACGACGCTGGCGTAGCAAAAATCCACACGCGCAACGCCTGTGAAAACCAGTGAATCGGACGACGAGACGCGTCTCACAGACAATAAATAGTTCGAGAAATACGTTTGGTCAAACGTACGGCGACGAGAACGCAAAGCATCTCTCGATCTCGCTTGCTACGACACGACGTCTATTTCTCTCTCTGTCTCTCCACGAGGCATCGCGCGCTTAGCGGCGCAACGTCTATTTCTCTCTCTGTCTCTCAACGAGGCATCGCACGCTTAGCGACACGACGTTAGGCACGAGCAACGAAACGGCAAGAAGCTCGCTCGCTCTCGCTCTCTCGCTATCTCTCCACAAAGAAACGCGCGAGGCGTTTCTGGCTCTCATCGACACGAAGAAAACCAAGACGAAGGCTGAAGTTCTTCCTGCAACGAGGATCGCGCGCTCGATCGAACGAGGCTTCGCACTTTGAGGAAGCAAGGGACAACCACGGGCAGGAACGATACACGCAACGTGGGGCTGGAAGTCAGGTAGGAGGGTCGCAAAAGCTCCCGTCATTATCCACCGAGAACACTGGTAAGTTCGAGAAAAATGACGGATAACAAAGAATGGCGAGCCAAACGCGCGGCGATAAAAGGTACAGTCACGCGCGCGTTGACGTTTTTCGAGTCACCGGGGAAAAAGTCAGTAGTCGACGCAAAAATAAGGTTAGCTAAACTCGAAGAATGTTGGAAAAACTTCGAAGAGATACAATTGAAAATCGAAAGTAAGCATACGGAAGATGATGAAGAGGATGAAGTCTTTAAGCAACAGGTCGCCGAGGGTGAAGCGGAAAGGCAGACTTTCGAAATGAATTATTTCAAAGCAGCGGGCAGGGCTCAAGAGATCATCGAACAGGACCTGTTAGAGCAGCGACAACAGAAACCGCCCGTACAACAGAATCCGCCCGTACAAGAGGCCGGGACGACTCCAAAAGTCGTTCCACAGGAACCAGCGCGGCAACGACCAAAATTACCGGAAATCAAACTCCCTGAATTTAGTGGAGAATTCACGCAATGGATGTTCTTCAAGGATAGCTTCGAAACAACCATTCATCAAGAAAAACAATTAACGGCGATGCAAAAACAACAATATCTCGTGGGTGTGCTCAAAGGCGAGGCACTAAGCGTTATTCAAGGTTACAAAATCTCGAATGAAAACTATGAGCATGCATGGAAGTTGTTAAAAGACACATATGATAATAATATAATCATAATCGAAAGTCATCTAGAAGAATTATTAAATTTTCCAGCGATCACAAAGGAAAATAAAGCGGACTCGATACGGCAGTTCGTGTGGCACATCCGGACTCACATGACGTCGCTCAAGGCACTCGGGTTACCAGTCGATCAGTGGGAGACAGTCCTTATGCATCTCGCGAAAAAGAAGTAGACTTCACTGAGCAGCGAGATTGGCAAAACACCATTAAGGATCGTACGACGGAGGACATGCCAAAAATGGAGGAATTCTTGAAATTTCTTACAGATAGATGCAACACGCTGAGGGTTCTCAACCAAGCAAAGCCGAAGGCATCGGGAGCGAAGCCGCCGGAAAAGAAGAAAGTGGAGAAGAAAACCGTTCTTACGTCTACTACACCAGAATGCAAATTCTGTAAGGGCTCTCACTCGATTTACAAGTGCGAGGAGCTTCAAAAGCTATCGCCCGACGACAGGAAGAAGGAGATTATAGTCAAGAAACTATGCGTGAATTGTCTCGGAGCGGGACACATTGCGAGGGATTGCAAATCGATTTCATGCAAGAAATGCGCTAAGCGTCATAACACGTTGCTGCATAGAGACACCGAAGGGCAGTTCGGCGAGAACAGCGAAAAGGAGGTACCACCGGTCGTCACACACTGCGTGCAAGGATCGACGAGCAGCTCCAAGCTTCCAACGATGACTAAAGACGAAGGAAGTTTGGTGAAGATTTATTACACGCACAAGCCGAAGGGAAACGTTATTCTTTCTACAGCGCGAGTGAACGCGTACGACAGTCAAGGATATTTACACGAATGCAGGGTTCTATTGGATCCCGGCTCTCAATCTAACCTGATAACGGAGAGTTTTGCGAAAGAAATCAGATTGTCAACTCGAGCGGAAAAACGACCCATCAGCGGTATCAATCAAACCAGGACGAACGCCACGAAGGTGACAAAAGTTCGAATCAAATCCATTCACTAAGGATTTTCAGGTGATCTAGAATGTTTGATATTGCCGGCAATAACAGAGCAATTGCCACAGATCGGGTCGACGTAACGAAGATACGGATGCCGAAAAATCTACGCTTGGCTGATCCAGTATTTGACAAGCCAAACACCATCGATCTGCTCATAGGAGCAGGGCTGTATTGGAAGATTCTCGTGGGAACACCGAAGAATCGTGATCCGGGACACCCGGCGTTCCAGAATACACGCTTAGGTTGGATCGTAGGAGGGGAAATACCTGGTCCGCGAGACAATTCATCAAGGACACATTTAGCGATCACGAACGACATGCTGAACAGCCAACTTGAAAGATTCTGGAGACAAGAAGAGATTCCGGAAACCATTCAATACACGGAAGAAGAAAAATACTGCGAGAAACACTTTGAAGAGACAGTACAACAGGATATGGATGGTCGATTCGTCGTAAGGTTACCGCAACGATCAGAGGTTCATCTAGGGGAATCGAAGGAACAAGCTCTTCGGCGATTGCTGTCACTCGAACGAAGATTCACAAAGGATTCGAAACTCAGAGAAGGTTATGTCAACTTCATGGATGACTACTTGAAGAAAAATCACATGTCGCTATCCCAGAATATAGAGACTCAAGAAGCGGAGTGCTGCGTACTTCCACATCAGGCTGTGGTGCGTCAGGAAAGTGTGACAACAAAACTACGCGTAGTTTTCGACGCATCAGCGAAGACAACAGTCGGCACATCATTGAATGATAGGCTCATGCCTGGACCGAATCTACAGCGAGAGTTGGTGGACATAATTCTACGATTCCGAACTCATCCCTACGTCATAACTGCTGACATCGCCATGATGTACAGGCAAATCCTCGTTAACGAAAAGGATCGCGCATTGCAGCGCATACTGTGGAGGAGAGATCCCAGCGAGCCGGTACAATTATACGATTTGAATACGGTGACGTACGGTACATCGTGTGCGCCTTATCTGGCGATGCGGTGTCTTAGAGAGCTGGCAGCGGTTTCGCAAGACCTGCCACAAGCTGCGAGAGCTGTAAACGCAGATTTCTATATGGACGATGTCCTCACCGGAGCTCGAACAATAGAAGAGGCTACCGAGCTACAACGACAACTTTCAGAGTTACTACTGCGAGGGCAATTCCAGCTGCGGAAATGGAGATCAAACGAGGCGAGAATCCTGCAAAATCTTGCCGAGGGAAGTAAAACCGACGAATTGCTGATTCTGGATAAAGAAGAAGCCGTGAAGACTCTAGGACTGCTCTGGAACGCTGCAGAAGACTGCTTGCAATATCATGTTGAAATCGAGACAACAGAGACTACTACAAAGCGTATAGTTCTTTCGAAAATCTCTCAAATATTCGACCCCCTGGGATTGATAACACCACTCCTTATAACTGGAAAAATCATTGTGCAAAGGCTGTGGTTGCTCGGGACGGATTGGGATGAAATGCTTCCTGACGAACCCAGGGAAGCTTGGGAAAATCACTACGCGTCCTTGCCAAGAATCAATGAACTAAGAGTACCAAGAAACGTGGTACACGCGCACTCGAATGGAAAATTTGAAATTTTCGGATTTGGAGACGCGTCAGAAAAGGCCTACGGTGCGTGTCTGTGCGCGGTGAGTATCGACGAGGAAGGAAGAAAACACTCTCATCTCATCTGTTCGAAAGCCAAGGTAGCACCGCTAAAAACAATATCCTTGCCGCGCTTGGAGCTCGAAGCGGCGTTGCTGCTGTCAAATCTCTTTGCCACCGTGGAAAAGGCCTACGGGGAGAGCATCGAGGCTGTGAAGCTATGGAGCGACAGTACTATAGTACTAGGATGGATCAACACTCAACCGAACGTTCTGAAGACTTTCGTGGCTAATCGAATTTCTAAGATCCAGAACATCACATCGAAAGCAACGTGGAATCACGTACCCTCTGAAGATAACCCTGCGGATATGCTGTCGCGAGGAATCACTATAGACCGCTTAATCGGAGACGAGTTGTGGTGGCATGGACCGAAGTGGATAAGGGAGAAAAATCCATGGCCAATGGACATGAAGAACCCTGAAACAGCTTTGCCTGAATTAAAATTGTGATGGGGGTGGCCGGGAGGGTGCGGCCGAAAGTGGCCGCATTCCTCGCATTCCGGTGTGACGTGGAAGGTGCAGCCGG
>NW_011965365.1:0-6369 GCF_000949405.1 Vollenhovia emeryi
CACACCCAGTGCAATGCCCGTAGGCTGGGTAGTGTAAGGCTCTCTATTAGGCATACCCACTAAGAAATCCCTTTTTGTTTAACCTACGTTTTGGCCGCCATATTGGATCAGCCATTTTAGATAGTAAAAATCAGAACACGGCATTCGATAGCACTTATTTTTTTATGAATTTTAAGCCCTTACTCGTTTATTTTCGTTGAAACCAGTTTTGGGTAGGCGGCCTCACCGGTTGACGGAGAATGACCCATATATACATATATATTAAATAAAAATCGCATAAAATATATTTGTTCATATATTTATTAATATTTATCATAGACGAATATATTTATAGTTATATGTATACAACTATACCCACACAGAACATGACGTCCATTGGACGTCCATATAACCTCCATAGTTCCATGGAACATCTATGATCTCCACGATGGATGTTGAATAGACCTCTAATAGAACTCCATATTATCTCCGCGATAAATATAATATATCGTCCGTAAATCTATTACAGATGTCTAATGGATATCTATGACAGACAATACATGGATAAATATATTTGTACATACATGTTCACGTTTTTACCAAAACAATATTTAATTTTAATATAAATGTTAATTATAATTTTCAAATGTATTGAAAGCCTAGTATATTTAAAAAAATGTAATATTATATATTTCAAATAAATGAAATAAAGGGCTCACAAATGTATATAGACATTTCGGTCCTTATTGGACCATCTTCAGTATAATAAAAAAGAACACAATTTAGAACATTATTAAGAGGGCATAGGACTCTTTCGGCTGTAAAATGTATGATTTTTTCATGATTATTTTAGGAAAAGATATATAAGCTATAAAAATCGGGTTTTTTAATAAATAAATATACATATTTTTGACTATTATTTACAATTTTATATTTTAAAATTTATTGAAAATTAAAATAAAAAATACTCTGTCAACCGTCTCTCGCTTTAGACCTTGCACAGCATGCAGCGTTTTGCGGTACCAGAGATATCTCCGAGTTAGATTATCTGAGACAAAAAATTCAAGAAAGACCTAAAAGTATACTAAAAATTGTAGTCCCTATCGGATGGAATTTAAAAATTTTTTATTTTTAACAAAATGGCGGACTTTTAAACGTAAAACATCGATTTTCGGCGACATATCTTACTTTCTTTCTGGGGAAAAAGAATATAAAAAATCAAAGAATAAAAAAAAAGCATCCGATAGGGACTAGAGAATTTTATAAGCTTTCATTTAAAAAAAAAACTAAGTAAATCGGTTGATCCGTCCTTGAGTTATCCATGGTACCGATTTTGAAAGTGCAGTTTCGAGAAAATCGCATTTAAAGTTTTGCAACAAGGCTACAGACAGCTGTGCACAAAGCCGTTTAAAGTGCTGTAACTTCCAAACTATTTCGAATTTCAAAAAACGGCTTTAGGGTAACATTCTTAAGACATTAAGCATTCAAAATATGCCAAAAAATTTTCCGATTTTTAATCCAAAAGAGTCCTATGCCCCCTTAAGCTAGGAATACAAATTAAAATTTAAAACAAGATATACGCAGTCGGTCCAATAAGATTATAATAAAAAAAAGACAGAACATATTAAAAGATAGCGCAGTCAAACAGATTAAAAGAGTATAGATTATATATTTCATCAATTTTCTTAAATATCTATAATTACTCTTTATTACATCCATATGACATCTATGAGTATGCTAATTAATGGATGTCCAATGGAAGTAGCAAATGCAGAACTGTGGATGTCTATTAGAGATCCGTAAGATTTTACGTGGACGTCTAATGGAGATTTTGCATCTCCATGGTGGACGTCTATTGAACATCTATTGGAGGTTTTTGTTCTGTGCGGGAAGCTTCGAAAGACTTCGAAGGAACGAAGGAATCTTCGAAGGATCGAAGCTTCGAAGGAACAAATCTTTTATTTTCGAACATTGTATAAAAAAAGAATAATGTATTCCGATCTCGTGAACTTACACCGTTCACGCCATCTCGCTAACGCACGAATGAGGGCGCTACGGGTGACCGGTTCGTTGCACGAAATGGGCGCTTGTCGCGATCATGCGCAGTGAGAGGAGAGTCGGACTGCGAGGCGCCTGATGGAAAGTTCGTTGACTTCCTCCTTGGGCCCGATCTCATCGACCGAGAGGACGTGCGCATAGGATTGTGAAATCCTTTTTCCACTGATTTTCTGCGAGAGGTACTTTATTACGCGCTGAGAGATACTGCGAGCTTGCGTTTTCATAGAGCAAGCGCTAGAAGGACCAACGAGGTTAGTTGGCTTGGGATTCGGCTCATCTCATTTAGTCGAGGCCTTGCTTTACGACCGATTCATCCGTCGCCATTTTAAGTCCCGTTACACACCAGATTCTTCTGGACGAGGGAGGTGCGCACCCCGCGATTTTATCGGGGGTTGCCTGCTGTTGGCTCTGATAGATTGATGCTGGCCATACAGATGGATCGTCTAGATTTCCAGAAGGTACTTTCTCTCTCTCTTTTCAACTTTGAGAAACGTTGCGAATAGCGACTGCGACGCACGCAGGCAACTGCACATCTGAGACTCGTCGCATCTCGTTTTTGCAACGCACGCAAGCAAGCAATTACATACTCTGAGACTCGTCGCGGTTCGCAGTCGTGACGCACGCAGGAAACTGCACTCCTTGAGATCATCACGGCTTACAACCGTGATGTCCATCCTCAATTATAATTTGATATCGTCATGGCTTAGAGTTGTGACGTACTCAATCAACTTCTCTACATTGAAGATCATTGCGGCGGTCGCTGTGACGTCGAAGTGTGACTTCAGTCATACTGAAACGTTGCGAACGCTGATGCGATGTTTATAACCAATTGAATTAATATTATTCGACTATTCACAGCTCCAACTTAGTTAAAGGATAGCGCGGATATAGATCTTAAGGAACATTCAACGCTCTAGTTAACACCCAGATAACTTCGCAGGATCGCCACAATACTTATTACAGTCGGCGTTGATGACTTAAGGACATTTACCTTTTATTTTTCTATTTGGTTTTACGAAGCAAAGGTCAGATTTACTGTATTACACAGTGTATTCAAAAAGTTCCAGGACTCCCGCCCTTAAAAAAGTAGTAGTGGCCCCATCACTGCAGGACAAATTACATCACGTAGGAACGATCTCTAGCAATGCCCATACGAAGCTGCAATCGGTTCTGAGAAGTTCTATCTTGTAGGCGTTCATTTGCGCAAAGAGTCTCAGTGTGTTCGTGTCATCGTACAAGCATGGAGCAACGAACAAATATCAAATTTTGTTTTAAATTTGGCAAATCAGCCACAGAAACGTATGATATGATGGAGACTGCGTATGGTGACGATGCTATGAGTCGTTCGCGAGTGTTTGAGTGGTTCGCGAGATTCAGAAATGGAAGAGAATCAACGGAAGATGACGAGAGATCAGGTCGTCCGCGTTCGAGTCGAAATAATGAAAATGTTGAAAAAGTGACTCCACTGTGACTGGGACATTCTACAAAGACGTTTTGGAACGACTTTTAAAACGAATGCGACGTGTGAGGCCAAAAGTGTTGGAGAGCGGAGAGTGGTGGCTGTTGCACGACAATGCACCGGCTCACAAGTCCATTGCTGTACAGGAGTTTTTGACGAAAAGGCAAGTTGTGAGCATCAACCACCCTGCGTACTCACCTGATTTGTCCTCCCCAGACTATTTTGTGTTTCCTAAGCTAAAATTGAAGATAAAGGGACACCGATATGAGTCAGTAGAGGCGATTGAAAAGGCGGTGACAAAGGAACTGAACAGTATTCTAGTGGAGGCGTTCCAGAAGGCGATGATGGACCTGAAGACTCGTTTTAAGCGTTGTATCGAATTGGCGGGAGACTATGTAGTAGCTTGATATTAAAGAGGAATCAATACATGGCGTTGTTTGATCTGTGTGGGACCAGTCCTGGAACTTTTTGAATGCACTGTGTATATTTATTTTCATTATTCGCGATTTTTAATATTGACTTAAAGTGCTCTCTGGCGTTGCTCGGTGCGACAAAGTCCGTATTATTTTCTAAATCTAATTTTTGTCATTTATAATTTTAGGAATTACGTGAAGTTTCTTCCCATCAATTGTTCCGTGAAAAATTCAACAATATTATAATACTTTTATACAAACATTTTGTCTGTGATTTTGTGTAATACCGAGTATCATATGTATAATACACCATGTAAACATATACATTATAGTATAAGTAATAAATAATATTAAATTGTTAATTATATATATTTTTTTTATTTATATTTCATTATAGCTGTATATATGATCTAACCTGAATTATTTGCATCGTGTCTATCCCTTACAAAAAGTACATTATAAATATGGTTTTTCTTAAATAATTATTATTCGGTAAATAATGTTACTATTTGTATTTTTAATTTCTTGAGAAGTGAAATCATAAGAAAACATGATAATTAATGCGGAATTTTAACGGTTTTCTTTAAAAATATTATTTTATATTCACTTTAACATTATTTTAGTATTTTTCACTAAATACTAAAATTATAGTTATAAAAATTAATTAATATTTTTAAGGAAAGACAACGAGATACCGCATTAATTATCATGATTTCATGTAAAATTTAATTTCAAGAAATTAAAAATGTTACTAAATAGTTATTGTATATCATATAATGTTATTTATCATATAATGTTAAATTTATACACTCGGAAAAACCCTATAATTGTAGTGTATTTTTCGTAAGGGTGGCCATATGTCCGCTAGGATCCGATCAGGGGATCGATTATGAATTTTTTTACATACGTGAAAAGTGACAAATTTCTCCATTGCCTTCTTCTTCTATGTCCTTCGCTAGAAAAAGTACCCGAGGCGAAAAACTATATCATATAAATGCTCAAAAAGTATGCGTAGCACTTATAGCATTCCCGTTCTCTATAAAAGCCAATGCTCCAAGAGCTGCTTTTTGAACAAATACGACTTTGGAGCACATCTAAGTACTCGAAATGCTACTTTCTTTGTACAGAATTTCATGCTACGTGTTTTCCACGTGCTCCGTATGCTGTTGATGGCTGGAATTTAAATGCTCTTTGTGCTCAAGATTTGGTGCAAATAACACAATATAATCCTTTCGTTCTCGGTAAAGCTGAAATTTTTCTTCGAAGATTTTCAATTTCGAAGCTTCGAATCTTCGGAGATTCGAAGCTTCGTAGAAATTATTCGAGAATTGAAGTTTTCGAATTTTTCGAAGTTTCGAATATTCGAAGTCAACTAATGTATTAACAGGATAAAAAACAATAACACATTTTGCAAAATTAATCGTTTTTACTATAACTGTGAACTAATTAAATGCCTACCAATTAATATCATTACAAGTATAAAAAAACAAATGTTCCTTTTTGTCGGACACATTTTTGTCCATTCGCTCATAAAAATACAATTAATTCGAAGGAAATAAATTTTCTATCATTAACATTTTATCTTATTAACTATTTTTATTTACTGCCTGATACAGATGATAAATTAGGTTGGTTTTTGATTTGAAAGCTTATATCTTAATGCATTAGTTGACTTCAAATATTCGAAACTTCGAAAATTCGAAACTTCGAAAGTTCGAAAATTCGATATTCGAAGTTTCTTCGTTTCTTCGGATACTTCGAAGCTTCGAAGTTGCGAAGCTTCGAATAATTAAGACCACTAGTTCTCGGGAAAGGGAGAAAGCTAAAAAATATAGTCAAATCTATATTTTTACTCGTATGCTATTCTATCGAAGTAAGAATGAGGACCACATTTACAAGAAACAAACAGTAATAATTTTTCAACAAAATTAAATTATATACAAAATATAATTATATGTGTGGTAAATATGGTAATTTTTACTCACAAGAATAGACATACAAGTGAAAATACAACATTAGGCTGTATTTTTTAGCTTTCTCTCCTCCTCCCCGAGAACGAAAGGGTTATTGCATGTCTTACCAGAATTACATGTGTTATTCTAAGTATGAACAGTATAAATTTACAAAATGCTATAAATATTGTTTTGCTAAAGTATTTTATTTATCGTAGTATATGTATATTTTATGTATTTTATGTATCATGAAATAAAATTAACATATACATATATTATACTTATACCACTACTTAACACAATAAACATAAGCATTTAATTAATCGGATTGGATATTCTTCTAAAGATCTGTTGAAAAAAGATAATTGAGAAATGGATATGAATGACGCTCGTGATTACAGAGAAGTATATGTATGAGGGACTGTTGAGCCATAGCAATCAATACTAGGTTTTGATTGTTGTGTGAACTCCATAATACATTGAGCAATAATATTCTTAAGTGGTAATA
>NW_011965366.1:0-6376 GCF_000949405.1 Vollenhovia emeryi
CTTTGCTTTGTGTAGGCGACACAGGAGAAATCTTTTGATACAATGTATCATTATATAAAAGATCATTATTGTTTTCGTTTACAAATGTCTCGTTCTTCTCATCCTCCTTGTATACCATCTTAAAACATTGATAAGATTGTTAGTAACGACGCAGTCTGACGAATTACTGCACAAAGAATCAATACAATACGACAGAGGACGCGCAAATTCTAAGACATCTTATTGCTCATGTAAATTTACCAGCAGCCTATGAAGCTTCTTTCCTATTTTGTCCATGTCCAATGTTATTTTCGTCTCATCAGGATGCAATCCAGCTTCCAATAGGCCACGAAGAATCGATGGGACATTTTGTAAGTTTATAATAACATCTCGTTTTCGCATCATGTGCTGCCGTTCTACATTTTGTTGATCGTATCCGCTCCACGGTACACTTCCTGTGGAATGTTAAATAATAATCGTTATTTTATTATGCAATAAATGCAATTTCAATATTTTACTATAAAAATGTTACAATTGCTTTACAGTTAAAGGGCAGCAAAATTATATTAATATACTCGCCTGTGCACATTTCCCAAAGTAATAGCATTAAGCCGTAAACGTCGATTTTTGTATTGGGATGGTGCCCGTAACACAACGCCGGTGCTTGCCATTTAAAATTTTCTAAGCGCAGATATTTTTCGAAATCGCGTTCCACGTAAACCTAAAAATGAAAAGAGTAATTTAAATATTACATTATACGAGAAAACAATGTTAGAAACAAATTCCGTATTGATTTATACATTAATGAAACTGCAATATAAATTTGCAAAATTGTTAGGATTACAATGAAAAAAAATCGTAATCAATACTTGATTGTAAATGCAATTAATCGCAAATATAGTAGCTTAAAATTTGATCCTCCGTCTCTCATTCATCTTGGCAATAAAATTTCTTCGCGGTTCTATAACGTAAGTACAATCTTTATCACAGAAAATAAATCTATATTTAATTGTGATTACGATTTACAAGAGTTCCGCGTTCCAGACGGCGCGTGCGATTAACATCGACACGGTACAGCGAATTTATTCAGAAACGAACATTTTGTCGAAAACAATGCCGGTCGTTTCCGTTGGTGAAACGCTCATGGGTGTGTCGCGGAATCGCGGATATGACGTGATCCGTTTCATTACAGTCTATTCTGCCTGTGAACTTTTTACATCTGCTAACGAACGACCTTAAATTCGTAAAAGTGCACTCGGCTAACAAACGCGAACAAAAATTACGCACATCTATTTCATCACCAAAGAGGAATACGTAAAATAATAATAAAGTTACTTGTGGCAAATTTAAATTATGTAGAAATATATATATAAAACGTTCTACTTGTAAAAATTTATATAAATTTTATGTTCGCAAATTAATTGGATCACTTACAAAAAGATACCTTTACTTCGAAACAATTGACACTTGAAAAATGTTACATTTACACGTGGTATATGTTAAGGTAAAACTGCATCGCAGCATTTTAGAGAACACAGTGGGGCGTAGAGAAAATTTAAATTCCACATACTTTGCCAATTTCTCTGGCCAGCTCCCATCCGCCAAGTTTGACAGTCCCATCAGATGTAAAGTAAACGCAGTGCGAGCTAACCGCTGTGTGAATGTATCCACGCGTGTGACAGTATTGCAATACGTCCGCCAATTTCATGCCGATCTGCATGACTCCTTGCACGCTTATTCGCTCGTTTTGCTCGTGCATGTAATTGTACAACGAGCAGTCGATTGGCTCGAAGACGGAGACGAGGCCGTACTCGCGCGTATACGTCGTGGCCATCAGCAGCAGTACGTTGGGATGCCAAATTTTACTGAAATTGCCAAGATTGCAATCATGTTATATAAAGCAGACAGGATACTTTGATTATACCATTTTCCAAAATTACAACTAATATTCATTTTAATATAATGACCATTGAAAAACGAATTTTGACTCTTAGCCCAGTGACTCCTTCGTACATTTTTATTTTATTATCTTAAGAACGTGTTTTCTTTCTTTACGTCACTTATGACCGTTTCTACCAATGTGGATTAACTTGAATCTCGCTTCAACTCACTTTTCATCCTTTTCTAGTTCTAAGAATTAGAAAAAAGAAGATAGATAAAAATTAGATGAAAAGTAAGTCGAGTAGAGATTAAAGTTAATCTGCATTGGTGGAAACGGGCGGAGACAGAGCGGCTCCTACCGAAGGATCTCCACGTCCGCCCGTATCGCGTCGCGACACGTTGGTAAGATGTGTCGCTTCAGCGTCACCCTCGTGGTGTGCCATTCCGCGGAAACCAGCTCGAGACACTTGTTCTCCGTGCCCGCGACACACCCGATCTCGAATATCTTGGAGGCCTGTATATGCGGCACGCCTGGTATAAACTGCGCGGGTCTCCGCGGCCTTCGATTGTCCTTCTGCGAGGACTGCTCGGTGTTCTCCTCCTTGGGCAGGTAGTCAACCCAGTCCGGATCGGTGATGTCCCCGTTAGGCGTCTGACAGTGGCTCGCGAACTGTTGCAACAAGTTCCGGTAATACTCGCTGCAAAGAAAAAACTTTGGATCAGCCCAATCTCATCAGATACAAGTTGATTTCAGCTGGAAGGTGTAGTGTCGGGCAACAAGATATTATTCGTTTAAAATCATTTCATTTTCCACCCTGCAACATTTAAAACCCTCAATGATTCATTTCATTCTACAAGTCTCAAAATATTCAACGATTCGCTTAATAAATTATTTAGAATATATATATAATAAATATATGTATATATAAAACTATGACGGAAATGAAGCGAAATTTCTTGAAATGTTGATCGTTTTTCGCAACAGGAGTTAATCATGCTTTGCTTTCCTCCGACTTTAAAAAACGACATGCAAACCAATGGTCTTCGTGAACTTACAAATTGTTGCTACTTCATGTTGCGACCACTTTCACTTTAACAACACATAAATACTGCAAAAGAGAAAATCATTACATAAAAGAAAATAATGGCGGTTATATCAGCTTCAACTATCACATACAATATCAAAATTATTAAGCATCCTCATAATCATTATACCGTACTGAATCTAATATCAAGAAGATTTCTAATATTTATAAGTTATTTGCTAAAGCGTTCATTGCTTCTACGCAGTAAACAACTTTTAAACAATAAAAATCTTTTCTGACATTAGACTCGGTGTAGCCTAATGATTGTAACAGTGCCTAATGATTTTTGTCCAAGGCTGTAGATTACGTATTATTATTTATAGAATGACGTCCATGTATCGTCGCCTTAGGCTTTATTCGCTCGCGGAGGAAACTGTCTCGTGATTTACCGAGTTATACTGAAGACATTGCTCATAATCACTTTTCACGGGCTACTTTTCCGTGGGTAACGCGACAAAAGCGAGGCGGTGTCTCGTCGGAGAGAATGGCAGAGCCAAACGCGCAGCACCAGACACGATTGTTCGCACGACTGATGAGACGAGGTGCCCGTAGCAACGATCATAGTACAAGCGCCGGTATCGCGTCACTGACGATTAGATGAAAAAAAAACCCGTGCAAACGTGCGCGCAACCGATTTTACAATCTTTAGATACGGTGCATTAATTCAGTTCGGATCGTATCATCAAAAAGCATCTATGATTAAATAATCAAGTAATTTTTTGCCCGTCCCTAATTATTATTCAAACCGAATTAATGCACCGTACACCGAACGTTACGCTGCGAGTGTCGGCCGCTACGCAAGTATCTGTCGGCTTGTGCGTTTGCAAAAATAATTCTCGAATCTTTTAAATGTAGAACCAACAGAATACAAGGCGGTAAACCTCTAGGCGCAGAATATAAAATAGGTATAAAGCAAGCTATAAAGAGGAACACGTTTTACATGTTTCATATTAAGCGATTATAATATTTTTATAACGAAATATTGTATTTATCGCGTAACAAAGTAATTAATTTGTTAAAATTTCGAACTCTGCACCGGGATTCTACAGCCAGGATTGACACAAAAAGTGTATCGAATGAGATGAGCATTCTCTAACGAGAGTCTGATCGCAGGGTGAATTCTATGAGCTGATAATTTAGATAGGAAGAGTTTGTGAAGTAGAAAATTTAACGCTCGTTTTCACCAGTGTCGTTTAACTTTGATCTTTGTTCAGTTCATCCTTCGTCTCTTTCTAATTGTCCTCTAGAAAGAAACAAGAGTCGATGACGTAAACTAATTGTAAGATCAAGTTAAACGGCGTCGGTGAAAATCAAAATAATCGCGACTGCGCACTCGAGAGTCCAGTGAATAATTAACAACCATCAAGATTAACTAAGGTCCGGTTTCACCAACGTTGTTCAACTTTAAGCTTAGTTTAATTCGTTCTTTGTCTCTTTCCAACTGTTAATTTAGAAAGAGACGAACGTAAATTAAACTGAGATTAAAGTTAAGCGACGTTTGGTGAAATCGGGTCCAATTCCGAGCCGCTTAAGGCCTGGTTTCACCAACGTCGCTTAGCTTAGCTTAATTCATTCTGTCTCTTCCTAACTGCCCAGGGAGAAACGACTCGTCAAGCATCAATTTGACGGTGTCAATGTCGATTCGACATTGTTTTGACAAGGCATTTCTCGCTGGGTGTTGCCTCAGAAAGAGACAAATGTGAATTAAACTGAGATTAAAGTTAAGTGACATTTGTTGAAACCAGGACTTAGACCCGGTTTCAACAAACATCACTTAACTTTAATCTTAATCTTGGTCCCAGTTTCACCAACGTTGTTCAACTTTAAGCTTACAATTAGTTTAATTCATTCTTTGTCTCTTTCCAACTGTTAATTTAGAAGGAGACGAACGTGAATTAAACTAAGATTAAAGTTAAGCGACGTTTGGTGAAATCAGGTCTAAATCCGAGCCGCCTGGTTTCACCAACGTCGCTTAGCTTAGCTTAATTCATTCTGTCTCTTCCTAGCTGTCCAGGGAAAAACGACTCGTCAAGCATCAATTTGACGGTGTCGATGTCGATTCGACAAGGCATTTCTCGCTGGGTGTTGCCTCAGAAAGGGACAAGCGTGAATTAAACTGAGATTAAAGCTAAGTGACGTTTGTTGAAACCAGGACTTGGACCCGGTTTCAACAAACGTCACTTAACTTTAATCTTAACCTTAGTCCCGGTTTCATCAACTTTAAGTTTAGCTTAATTCATTCCGTCTCTTCCTAACTGCCCAGGGAGAAACGACTCGTCAAGCATCAATTTGACGGTGTCAACGTTGATTCGACATTGTTTCAACATCGACCGACAATGCACTTCTCGCTGGGTGTTGCCTCAGAAAGGGACAAGCGTGAATTAAACTGAGACTAAAGCTAAGTGACGTTTGTTGAAACCGGGTCTGAGCGAGTTCAAACGAGCGGTTTGCACACGAGTCCTCGGAGGGAAATCCCCTGGGAGCGTCCGACGCAGGGACACGCCGCTTTTCATCGCCGACACGCCTTCCTCTGGGCGATCCCGCGGCGAGCCAGTACCTGAAGCAACGGGGATACGCGACTGCCATAACTGTGGGAAATTCGAAACTCCACGCGACCTGGTCTTCGGGTCTGCGCCCCGCGCAGACGTGTCGCGCGAACGTCGCTTCGTCCGCAAAGTGCACACGATTCTCCGTCGACTATTCGCGAGAGCGTGTTTACTCTGGAAAAACGCAATGATTAGTGCTCGCCACCGCGCGAAACACCGCACGAAAATCAAACCGTCCTCACAGCGAAAGGCTTGTCTTCTACACGCAATAAATTAGAGCAGGACAAGTATATATACTTTTTTCCCATTCTAGCTTACCGCACTAATTCACCAGCGCAGCGATAGAAAACAAACCTGAGGTTACAGAGCGCAGTCTTACCGGGCTCGGCGCACTCGCGGATATCTCGAGGTGCGAAGGCTCGACAGAATTAATATACAAATCGCCGGGAAATCAGGCGCACTTGTGTTTACATGGATTCGCCGTAACTTCCATTACTTCCGACCGCGCACGCTGGAGAGGGCGGTGGGACGCGCACAAATAATTGGCCGCGTTCAGCAGGCACAACCGAACGCTCAATCATTACCTAACATGATTGGCTGGATCTAAAAGTATTAACCAATCCGTACCGAGCGCTCACTCAACAGTTGTGTCTGCTGAGCGCGGCCATTGGCTGCAACTGTTGCAAAATCTTTAATACGATTGGTGCCCCCGGGGACGTTTCCGCGCGCGGTCGCCGCGGCCCCCGCGTTCGAATCCGGCGCTAGAGCTACTAGATAAAGGGGAGCTGACTCGTCCGCCATCTTGGAGCCCAAACGTTTGACTTCGACAAATGCATTTCGGCACAAGATATGAATTTCTTGTTCTAAATTTATTGTTAATAAAAT
>NW_011965367.1:0-6378 GCF_000949405.1 Vollenhovia emeryi
ATATATACAAAACCTAATATAACTTAACCTAACCTAATCTAGCCCTAACCTAATATGTCCATATAACAAATTTTTTAGAACGTAAAGATATACAAATATTGCAGTCTCTTTTTGGATTTGTGAGGCGAATAGAACATATAAAGGTGCAAAATTATATTGAAAATATTGTTTATAACTACAATGATAAAGATTTCATAATGCACTTTAGATTATCAAGAACAATAGCTTATGAATTGATACATCGATTCGAAGTATCGGATATATTTACAAGTATACAAAGTAAGTAAATATATATTTCTAACTGTATAGGAAGAAAAAGTTAGAAATAATGATTAAACTTAGACAAGGTTTATTATAGTAACGAAAAGAAGAAATGTGATTAAAAAAAATTACTGTTATAAATTTTTACATAGAATTTATTTGATATTTATATTTTCTTAGATCGTGGGGAATATTTAAAAGTAACTCCAGAAAAACACATTATGTTTCTTATGGTTTGTTGGACATGAAAGTGGATCCTATCGGGATGTAGCCGACTGATTTGGTATTGCCATTAGTACCTTGTATCACATAATTACACGAGTCACAGAGTTTGTCATGTCTTTGGCGCCTAACATAATAAAGTATCCAACATTAGAAGAAAAAGAAGAAACAGCAAGTTACTTTCTTCGAGAGAAAGGATTTCCTTATGTCATTGGTACTGTATCTACACATATACATATATATGTTTTATTTAAAATGTTTTACTTATATGTACTTATTTAGGCGCCATAGATGGATCTCATGTGAGAATTGACAAACCAGTGGCTGATGCAGATTCATATATAAACCGCAAACAGTATTTTTCATTACACATTCAAGGACGGTTAACCATAATTTTCAGTTTTTTGACGTTTTTATTGGGTATCCAGGATCAGTTCATGATGCCCGGGTTTTCAAAAACTCATCAATATATAATGACTTACGTGAACTGTGTGGAGGTTTGTTGAAATTAGAAAATAAGACGGAAAGCACACACTTTTGCAGAAGTGTATAAGCATATGCATAAGGAATTGATTGGTCCATTTTCTTGTGCATTTGCGTATGAACCATCGATTTCTTTATGCCTATGCTTATGCACTTGTGCAAAAGTGTGTTCTTCCCACTTAAGTGTCAAAGCTAGACAATAATTGATATTTCTCAATGTTATTAATATTGTTTCAGAAAGATACATTTTACTAGGAGATAGTGCGTACCCTTGTTTGCCACAAGTAATCGTTCCGTTCAAAGACAACGGACATTTAACACGAAAACAAAGAATTTTTAACCAAAAATTAAGTTCGTGCAGAATTGTAATTGAAAATGCATTTGGCATTTTAAAGCAGCGGTTTCGCCAGCTTTACCATTTTAAGCTAAGAGATATTCCACGATTTCCACGTATGGTACGCGTTATACACGCTTGTTGCGTTTTACATAATATGGCTAACATAAAGGATTTAGAGTTGTTTGATGCACCTATAAACGATCAGCAACCAGATATAGAAGCACAAAATCAATATATATGTGATAATGTAGTAATAAGAGAATACGAAACAGGCACAGACAAACGAAATGACATATGTAATGAAATAATCTGTTAAAAAATATAAAATGGAAGATAAGTGTTGAAGTGTATTTTATTTTATAATTAAACGAAAATATGGTTTATAACATATGTATAGTATTGCATTATTTTCTATATACCTTAAAAACATTTCATATGGATATATATATATACATATTAAGTGACACATTTGACATTCTTTCTTAACTAAAGAAACTAGAATAAACAAAAAATAAAAATTAAACTTTTTACAAAACATTTTTACACATTTGATGAAATAAAATAAAAAAAATATATATATTATATCTCAAAATGTCAAATGTGTTACTTAAAATATATTTATTTTTATATTTATTGCATAATTGAGCAACTAAAAAGAAATTATTAATAATCACATTATACAATCACAATCGTTCTGCAACACATATAAATATCGCACAAACAAATATGTATTATATTATATTAATTTTACTAAATATATATATATATTTTAATTGTACTAAATCACGTTATACATATGTAGGCACGAGAATGGTTTAAATATCACAAATGGTAAGAAAAATAATTTTCATACTTTCTTAACTAAAGAAACTAGAATATAAACAAAAAATAAAAATGAAACTTTTCACAAAACAATTTTTACATATTTGATAAAATAAAATAAAATTGAATGCAAGGCACATATTATGGCATTATTCGAAAACATTAATTCTATACAAGTCCATAATAGTAAATACTCGTACAGCACAAAACTTGCAGTTACATTGCAATAACATTGCTACAATATTGCAACATTGCTGTAATGTAGCTGCAATGTAACTGCAGCAAGGATTGTGCTGTATGGGTAAAAGTGCCTCATAATAGTAAATAAAAGTTATATTGCGATATACGATTTTAATGACTATTTTTTGATATTTGTATCAATTCTTGTAAAATGTTATTGCGCTCTTCTCGTAATTTATTGGCCCTAATGGATTGTTCATACGATTTTCGTACAGAATCTTCATATAACTTTCTCATATTTCGTTGCTCTTCTAAAATTTGTCGTTGTAGTGCACTGCGATTTTCATTTTCTTCATGTATCTCTGGATATTTTCTCTACATTTTCTTTCAACGTGTCCAACAAACGTGCCGTTGTTCCTTTTCTGGTGCAGCTCTTGCTTCTGAATGTCTGTATGTTAAAATTATCATTACTTTTTTATTGAAAAATAAGTTTGTTCACTTTTAAAAAATTATTCGCCAAAGCACAATAGGGAATATGTAATGAAATAATTGAAGATTACTTTTATTGGTCTCAATAATATTTACTCTGGCTGAGGTTATTTTCCGCAATAAATTAAAAGTAATAACATATTATTAGTCATCAAAAATTAATTTGACCGATAAGCCATTTTTCGATTATTTAATTGTGTTATTTATACATCAGTCTATCTCTCACTCATTATTGTAAATATATGCAATATTTCAATATTTTAATAAAAATAACGGAAATAATCTCTGTACTCTGTATATAAAAAAAATACACTTTTGTTATCTCTAAATAATTTTATACTAACTCCTTTGGAACTTGTGCTACCATCAGTCATAATTTCCTCAAACGTTTCCTCATGCGATGTTTCTGCTTCGTTTCCTACTACGTTTTGATCGATATTTATGGAATCATTTTCTTTGTCTACACTGGCTTGTAATGTACATCTGTAACATATTTTAAATAGAAAATTACAATAGTTTTGCTGTATAAAAATTATTTAAGCTTTTATGAACATTTATCATTAACACAATAAAATGTATTACATTTTACGCGTTATACTATAATTATATACTATAATTATATGCATACATTTCTAATAAAACTATTTAATTATATAATATATAAAATAAAACTTACAAAGATGTGGTTGTTTTCCTCGCATTTTGACAAATTACGCCTTTGTTTCCAGACAATAATAATGGTTCTATATTATGTTTCCCGCCTAATATTTCGGTTAATTCTCTATAATTAAATTATATAATTAAATACACATATATAGTATATATGAATCCTTTGTATGTTTAAAAAATAAGTACGTACATCTCGTAAGGACAGAATAATCTATTTCTTCCAGTTTTATTGTTTTTTATATTTTTATATGACCGTTCTAAGGATTTATATTTATTTTCAACCTGCAATGTGGACACATTGTATCCTTGTAATTTCATATCTTCTGATATCTTTTGCCACATAATTCTTTTTGTTTTAATTTTCCTTTGTGCAAGAAGGTCTATATAGTCTTTATATATTTGTAGGAATAACTTTGTACTAGCATTACTCCATTGAAAGGGATTCTCTGCGAGTGTCACATTTTCTTCGAGTTTGTTAGAATCATCATTACTGACTATTTCATTGGTATTTTCATTCATTGGCATTGTTTCGTGACATACATTATCACGCAATTCTATAAATACGTTTCGATCATCAATTTTGACGCATATGTTGTCACAATTAAAGTCAATATCTTTGTAAAGTAATTTAAATTTTAATCCTCCTGCAATATGAATCATGTATCTATGTATATATATACATATATATATTAATATTGTCTAAAATAGCTCAACAACATTTAATAAATATAAACTTAGGTACCCAGCAAACACAAGGTAACAGTTACATAACTGTAATGTTAAAATTTCCTACTCAACAATATAACTGTTATATAACACGTGTGTTATGTAACAGTTATATTGTTGAGTAGGAAATTTTAACTTACAGTTATGTAACTGTTACTTTGTGTTTGTTGGGTTGCTCTAAATCAACAAGTTTTAACATTATTTTTCACTATTAGCTTTAGGGCCAGTTTCACAAACGTCGTTTAACCGCTAACCCATGGTTGATCCTCTGTGTCTTCTTGGATAACAAGATAGAGGAAGATATAATTTAAGGATGTCGACTAAACTCTGGTTAACAGTTAACCGACGTTTGTGAAACTGGATCTTAGAGATGCATAACTTTTATACCTTCCGTTCTACATTTGACATGTCCATTTTGGTCGATTATAACCTTTCCTGTAGTATCCTTTCGCATGTATGCTTTTTCCATATTGTTTGTGTCCTCCATTTTTTCCCTTTGCTATTGTTCCGGATTCAGTTATGAATCTCGGTCTGTTCGTCACCGGCGTGATGGCAGCATCAGCCGGGTCAGAGCGTGCAGCGCCACAGGGGCGCTGCGCGCGCATGCCCGATCGCGAAGCGAGGCGACCGCGCTTCTGCACGCTCGTTTCCGGGGCTTTTTCGCTCATGGCCATAGTACGAGGTACACGCGTCGTGCAGTGCTAAAATTCTCAAGTGAAATAGTGGACTTTCCTAATCACGGACAGACTCAGTGTGGACAAAGAAGTGAACACAGCAGTGCGATTCAACCAGGACAGCTCGGGATACAGCATCACCGGCGGCTCAAGCTCACCACGCATCGCACGCCGGCGTCGCGTGGACACGGCTCACGGGCATCCGCAGTCACGAGGCCGGACAGCGATTAATATAATCAACCCTGTGCAAGTGACAAAAGGACTGATCATCACCATTAAACACTAGACTGCTCAACTGTAAGCTCTTTTCATGTATTAAACGGACCACGGTATTTATCAAATCTACACGAGTTACGATCACGTGATTTATAACCTCTCCTTGCGTACATCCGTTCCCCGATCTCTCGCCGCAAAGTCCTCTCAGCCCTGCTTCCATCCGCAGCGGTCCAGCGAGCTCTCCTCAAAAGAGAGTCGCGAACAGCTATTAATTCCTATATACACAGAAATCACATGCTATATAGATTTGGAAATAAGGAAAAGGATATTCTTGTGTATTTTGTAAAACTTACTATTGTGTGTGTGTCTGGTGTGTGTACGTGTGTACGCGTGAACGCGTGTATGTGTGTGCTTGCACCAGCTTACACTGCTTGTACTGACTCGAGACCTAGTGCAGCCAGTTCAGTGAACTCGTGCACTGAGTTCTATTGCACTGGAACAAGAAACAGTATCGATGACGTCATTTCGGGAACAGAAAACGCTTTAGTGTACACTTCTTGAACTAGTGCAACCAGTGCAGGAACAGAAAACAAACCTAAAATCTACCTCGCCTCCTTTCCTCCCGACGGCCCTGGAGCTGAGCATATTCGGCAACAGGAGGAACGCAGGATCCATTCACTCGAACCGACACACAGCACGTCAAATACCGGAAACCGAGAGAAGCTGACTCCTCCAACCGTTAGTCGGAACCGCGCGTCCGACTAAGTATCGCGTTTATTCGCGGAGTAATCACGGATTCCGGAGTCCCGTCCGAAATTCCGTACCGGGAGGAGTTAACTATCGTTACAGAGTTTTGTGTACAAACCGACAATGTTCCATTAATCGGATTAATGGCCGATTTTTTCACTTCCCGATAAAATTATCCGGAGGTTAATCTCGAGTTTTAGCCAATCACGTGCATGGATCTGAGTTTATCTCCTGGTTAACTTGAAGTATATTGATACTTAGTCATATAATAATTGTAAATGCGCCGCTAAAATATTGGATACCAATTTTCTAGTACAATGTACTGTTAAAAAGTCACAAACCTCAGTTAGAAAATTTTTACCTACATAGAAAGGAGGTACGCTATAGCATCGTGACATTTGTAATAATAATTCAACGAGATTTTTCATTTGATGCTAATGGTATATGCGTAATTACAATAAAAAGTCACAAACCTCAGTTAGAAAATTTTTACCTATAGGAAAGAGGTACGCTTTAGCATCGTGACATTTGTAATCACCTAAAAAACTTAGC
>NW_011965368.1:0-6379 GCF_000949405.1 Vollenhovia emeryi
CTTGGAAAATTTACATATCATATTAAAAAGAAAAAATACGTGTCATTTTTTTTCCTTTCTAGAACGAGAAAAAAAATTTTCAGGCGAATCAAAATTTTGATTGTAAATCTGATATGGAATGACCCATATATAATATAATAACATAGTATATTGTAGTAAACGCAATCTTAAATCTAATCAACGCTATATCTAATAAACGCTATATCTAATACCTAATAAACGTCGCCTTGCCTCCGACTATCCTGGCTTCCACAGTCGCATGTTCGCCGTCTCCCATGTACCGCAGTAGGGAGTATTTGTTAATTGGTGATTTTCTACATCGGCTAACACATAACGGTCGTTTCTTAAAACACGAT
Source organism: Vollenhovia emeryi (assembly GCF_000949405.1). Classification (NCBI taxonomy): domain Eukaryota; kingdom Metazoa; phylum Arthropoda; class Insecta; order Hymenoptera; family Formicidae; genus Vollenhovia; species Vollenhovia emeryi. Next base: position 357 of record NW_011965368.1, read on the forward strand.
TTACTTGGTAGGGTCCTTTGTAACGTGGAATTAACTTTTGCGATGACCCGGGAGTACAATCAAAATTTCGAACCATCACCTTGTCACCTACCTCGTACTTCCTCGTACTTTTATGCTTTTTATCGTAAGCGCGCTTGTTAGTTTCTTGATCTTTCCGGATTTGCTCGTCGGCTTGATTTCGCACTTCTACTAAATCGCGTGATACATTGATATTTTCGCTCGTTTCTAACGCATCCGGCAATTCATCCACCGCATTTCCTCGCTGGCGTATTCCGAAAAGTAGTACGCTTGGACACTCGTCAGTGGCTCTCGATACAGTATTGTTACAGGCAAACTCTACATCCTCAAGGACATTGTACCAGTGAGTGTTTCGCTCATCAGCTAACTTCGCTATCATTGGCAAAATCGTACGGTTGTATCTCTCGACCTGACCATTCGCTTGTGGCGACGCGGTAGCAATCTTAATGTGCTGAATATTGCACTCGCTTATAAACTCTTCAAACTCTCGAGACGTAAAACAGCTACCTCGGTCCGAGACGATACGTAATGGGCGGCTATAATGCCGGAAGTAAGACCGGAGGTTTTGTATGACTTCGGCCGTGTTTGTACTCTTAGTGGCGTAAAGCTTTAAATATTTTGTAAACGCGTCAATGACCAAAAAAATATAACGCGCTCTAGCGGACGTCGATCGGGAAGCTGGGGATAAATGATCAATATGTAACGTAGCGAAGGGCACGGTACCCTTTGGTATACTATGCAGCACTCCCTCAGGCCGTCCCGAATTCGGTGTAAACGCAATACACTTTAAACAGCCTCGAATATGTTTATCGACTTTTGCCCTCATCTCTGGAAACCAATAATTACTTAATATATTTTTAACCGTTTTTTTCAGAACCAACGTGGCTCATCTCGTTGTGATACTTGTGAATGATACTAGACTCTAGTGCCGCGGGCACGTAAAACAATATTTTCCCTTTTTGCTTCCGGTATACTAATCCGTTTCTCATCTCGAAAAACTTATTCTCTGTGCGTTCTAATTCCGTTCGGACCTCTGAAATCAAGGGATCGTCGGTCTGACATAAGGAGAGATTTTTGTCAAATGAGTTATCCTCGACAACTAATATTTGTCGACTCAATGCGTCAACGTGTAACATACGCGAACCAGCCCTATGTTCCAACGCGTAATCGAAGTTTTGCATCTCCAGTACCCATCGCGTAATACGCGGATTAGTTTCCTTTTTTTTCAGCGTCAAACTCAGAGCCTGACAATCAGTAATTATTTTAAACTTAATTCCCAATAAGTATGTGCGGAATCGTCGAAGTGCATAAATGATCGCCAATGTTTCCAACTCGTAACTATGGTATCTTGACTCGACATCGGTCGTTCTCTTCGAAAAATAAAAAACGGGGTGTAACTTTCGGTCTGACTTCTTTTGCAATAAAATCGCACCAAATCCGATTGCGCTTGCATCGCAATGTAACTCGGTTTCGCTTAGCGGGGAATATATACTTACTATAGGAGCGTTCATTAAGCGGTTTTTTAGCGTCTCGAAAGCCTGGTTCTCGGCTTCTCCGAAGTGAAAATCAACGTTTTTCCTGGTAACATCATGTAATGGCTTCGCTATAATTGAGAAATTCTCCACAAATTTTCGGAAATAGGAACATAACCCTAAAAAACTCTGCACGTCCCGGAGGTTTCGCGGAATCGGGAAGTTCTTGACCGCCACAAGACCCTGGTCAGTCGGGCGAATGCCCTGGCTAGTAATAGTGTAACCTAGATAATCTAGTTTCGTCTGCAAAAATCGGCACTTATCGAGTCGTAGCTCTAATCGGTTCGCTACAAGTAACTCAAAAACTTTTCGCAATATCTGAAAATGATACTCGATAGTCTCAGTCGCAATGAGAAAGTCGTCTAGATAAACGGAAATATCCCCGGCATTAATCGTATCCTTAAAAACTTGAGTAACATATCGCTGAAACTTAAGGGGAGCGCCCTTAAGACCGAATGGCATTCTCACGTACTCGTACTGCCCAAGAGGAGTAACAAAAGAGGTATATTTAATCGACTCCTCGTGCATCTTTATGTGAAAAAACCCGTCTTTGAGATCGAGCGTAGTAAAGTACCTTTTACCCTCCAACAGATCCAACTGATCTTCGATTAGCGGAAGCGGAAAGTGATCGCGAGTAGTAATTTTATTGAGTGCCCGAAAATCTACACACATTCTCGTTTCACCATTCTTTTTCTTTGTCAACACGATGGGCGAAGCATACTCGGATGTGCTTTCCCTGATAATGCCTTTCGCAATCAATTCATCTAAAATTTCCCGTAATTTGCCTTTTTCGTAAAATGAGAGCTTACGCGGCTTGCAGTAAAATGGTTCGTTACTCGTAAGGGTAAGGGACATAATATTTTCGGTCGCCGGTTCCGACGGCCTCGGTGCGTCGAGATATCGTTTCTCTAATAATTCGCGCGCTCGCTGCTTCACCTCAAGCGGAAGATTATCGTTTACTTGCATATCACGCGTCGATACTCCTAGACAATCTTGGTCAACATCGATACTCATAATTTCGTTCACTTCTCGATCGTTACCTATCGACAGTCTTGCCTCCTTCATAAAATCGCGACCTAATATAACTGAGCTTTGCATCGTATCGTCGGGGACGACTCGTAACAAGATCGCGTATTTCTCATAATCATAGATAAGCGTCACATTCACACAACCAAATACTCTCAAACCGCTACCGTTTATACCGACAAATCGGTCAGATTCCGAATTAACAATCATAAGTTCTTGCGGGATATATTGCCTTCTGACAAACGAAATAGGACTGCCTGAATCAATCAACGCGTCGAGATTAATACTAACATTACCGTCCTTAGCATTCACTTGCAGTTCGACTTTTCGCCGGAAATCGTTGTCCTCCCTCTGCTCGCTCGTTACCCAGTGAACACCTTCCTTGGCGGAATTTTTGACGCCCTCGTTGGTAGAATCGCACTGAGCTGCCCGATGTCCTAATTTGCCGCACCTATAGCAAGATCCTCGTTCTCGCTTGGGCTTCGTGCATTTTGCCGCGACGTGACCGGCCTCGTTACAGTTGTAGCACTTGACCGTCCTTGCTTTCTCGGGCTTTTGCTCTCCATCCTGTGGCTTCTTCTGCGTCGGTGTAGATGGCTTACGGGGGGGCTCCCTTCGGCGACGGGACATCCGCGAACGCCATCAGCATCTCGTCCGTTGACTGGTAGCATTGCACCCGCGCTTGCGTGCGTAGTTCCTGGCTTGGAATGCCCTCGATGACGTAGCTAATTAACTCAGCCTCAGCAACTGGTACTCTGTTCGCGAGGATCACCTTATCGTGGAGGTAATCCGCGAAGGATTCGCCTGCGTTCCACATTCTTGCCTCAAGCTTCCGTCGTAATTTCAGTGGATCCACTCGTTGTCCGTACATTTGTTTTAATCCTTGGAGAAGGTCTTTGCAGCTTAGTTCGACGCAATCGATCCTCGAGTGAAACCATCTGAGCGCCTTGCCGGACAGCTTGCTACATATCAGCGCTTTCGCCTGATGCTCGCTCAGGTCGTATGAAGAAAGTAATTTCTCCACCTGCTTTTCCCATCGGTCGAAATCTAAATTGCCACCGTCGTACTCGCCAATCAGATCCTTCAGATCCTGCCATTTTCGTACATAGGCTCGGACAGGCACGTTCCCTCCTGGCTGTTGAGTTGTCCTTACCAGCTCGAGTTCTCTCCTCAAGAACTCGACCTCTCGCGCGGCTAAGTCCCTCTCCCTCCGTAGGAGATCGTTCTCTTGCACCGCCTTAACGACGCTCTGGGCACCTACTTCCCTCTGCGACTCGTCGTCCAGCACCTCGTCGGTCAGACCCAGTTCCTCAGCGTCGACTCCTGCCTCGCGTAATCGCTTCAGCAGTTCGCTCTTCGGTCCGGTTGTCGGCAGACCTCGTTCCTTCAGCTTCTCCTTCAGATCCGCGACCGTCAACGTAGTCATCTTAATACGCCGGTCGTTCTCGAAATAAAGTTGACAACTCCGTCAAATCCCAGAATCAGTATCGCTCACTCAGTATTCCTGGATCAGTATTCCTGAATCCCCGATCCCTGAATCCTGTATCCCTGGATTCCTGTATCCCTGGATTCCTGTATCCGTGTATCCCACTTCTGACTTTGTAGGGATGGCCGTGGGATGTGTAGCGTAAGGCGTTGCGTAAGAGCGGATAACCAATTTATTTGGGCACACATAAGTCATAACACATAAACTGACGACACGTAGACGTAACCGCGAACATAAAATACATCAGACAATAAAGGCGGAAAAGACGTCAACGTAAGTGGTCCGACCTCGACCAAGTATCGCTGCGGACTGACTTTTGGTCGCGAGAGCGCTCGCGACTCGTCACGGAAAACAAAAAAGTCTCTCGACCCGTCGGCGGCCTATGAGAAGGACCACCGATAACAAAACACTCGCACGGACGCACCTGGAAACCGCGCGACGCCAACAGGCAAACAAACGCCTTGCGCCGCTCTGTTATTCTCGAGTCTTCTCGAAACGCGGTTCCTTTGGAATCTCGCTACACATAGTTTGGGTAGGGTTATATCTTAACGAGGTGGAGCCCCCCCGCAAGGGGGGGGGGGCGGAACATACTGTTTCCACGGATGTACTTCCGTCGTTGTACTGAATAAATGAATTTATTATTGTATAAGTGTACTTTCTTCAAATTTAATATCACGCACGCCTCCATGCATGTACTTCCATGACGTACGACAGATGGAGATGGGAGGAGAGATATAAGATATAGAGTTCATCATTTTTTTCGAAAACTATTACTCGCACAGTAAAAATGAATAGGACATAAAATGTATATTTCAAAGAGATCTACAACTTTTGTTTAAAACATTTTTCAAAATTTTTAATATTTGTGTCTGAAAATTACATATAATTGATCGACATAGTTTTTTAAATAACTTTTTAACAAACAACGAGCGACGGCTAAAACCTTCTGAGCGTTACTCAGGAGGGTAACCTTGACAACATATGTCAAGGTCAAGGTCATCGGAGCTGACTCCCCTATAGTGAACATTTACCAAAAATTCTTGTATACAGATATATTCATACTTGTCGAAGAGATCGAGAAGGTTTGGAATGCCAGTGTAAATACACAGTAGTATATTTCGGTAAAGCCAAGTACAAGAAGATAAATATCTACGTGCGTTCGCGTTCGCATATACAATCAAGGTGATCCCTCGATCGAGAAGCCTCAGACTTCTCTTCCCTCTTCCGTGGGCATAATCGCGCATGCGTTGATCTCTCACAGTTGCCGTCTCCCCGCGCACAATTGCTATATTCTTTTCACTCCGCCTCAATTTGCGCAACAAAACAAAAAAAATTCCTCTACAAAAAATTAATACAAATCTAGTGTACCTTAAACAGTCTCTATACTTTATAAGTCACACTCAGTTTCTCACACATTGTTGTAAATTTATCTCCGCCTAACGCTTTAGTCATTATATCAGCTGTTTGATCGTTAGTTGGCACATATTGAACTTTAATCATATTAGTTTCTACTAATTCCTTTACAAAGTTGTATTTAATATCTATGTGTTTTAAACGTTTATGCTCCCAACGTTTCAAACGGTAAATCACATACTGATTGTCTTCAAAGATTAGAATTGGAGTCACATTCCCTCAACAAATTTAGCAACCAAAGATATTCATTTAAGCAATGAGCTTTTTTTTTACGTGTGGAAATCCTTTATGGATACCCAGGCCCCCCTCCGGGAAGGGAGTTTACATTAAGTGGCCCGGGTTATGTGGGACTGCCCCCCTAATGGCGATCGGGTGCGGCCGCTGACATTGCGACCGCTGGGCTTACCGCACTAAAACCACACGGTGGACTGCGCTGTGCTTTACTTGGGGGACGCCCAGGGCTTGGCAGAGCCATTACTTCTGGACGCCCCCCGCACCGGCCCGCCGTTTGATGGGCGGGCCGCTGTGCTCCCTCCCCCGTTGGTGTG
>NW_011965369.1:0-6383 GCF_000949405.1 Vollenhovia emeryi
AAAATTAACGTTTTTTTGGTCTTCTAGGTGTATATGCCCCCTTAATCATCTTCATATACATATATTTTATCTTTAATCTTCATATTACATGTAATCTTATATGTAATCTTCTTTTATACACATTTTTGTACTCATATTTTTATTTTCTTAATTATACTTGACTTTTTCTCGGTATTTATCTCTATGTTATTCATTTACTTTATTTTCTATCTTTAATTCCCGTTCCTTTTCCCTTTGTTTGTAGTTTTGTTTTTTCGCTTAATATTCTACAAAGGGCTTTATGCGATTTGCGTGCACTCGTAGGCTTCGTCGTCCCTTTCTTATAGTGTAGTTTACTTCCGAGTGCTTCTCCGTAATGACGTACGGCCCTATCCATTGTGTATATAGTTATGCTGGATTTCTCATGGGATGCGGTAACTAAAAGGACACGTGTGGACTCTAAGGGTTTTATTCGCCAACTGTGGCCAACTGGCCATCTTACAATAGTGCCCCAAAAAGAACGCGCGTGGCGCTGCTACCGTTGGGCATGACAATGTGCGCAAGAGTAAAAGGGCGCTTATGGGCCCCCTTTGAATCATCGAGCGGTGTAGTAGTAATACGAAACATAATACTCCCCGCCATTAAAGACTCGGCTTTAAATAAACCTATACAACGTATTTAAACAAATATAAACGCTGCGCAATTCATTTTTAAACGCAATACCTGTAAAATTTGCTCGAGCCAATATAAAAGTAACGCAATCACTTAGAAACGTAAATTCAAACGAAGGTTTTATAAACTAGAGGCAATAATTGCTATAAAGGTTGATGCCTATGCTAAAAATTGACAATTAAAGTAACATATTATACTATCTTTGGTCAAACGCGACTAGATATGTCAAAATTGCACAAGTAGTTGACTTATATTCTTTAGAACAATTGAAAAGGAACAAAAGAATGTAATGTGAGTTGCTTCGCGATAAATCGTAGTAGAAATACAAACTAAATTGTTCTTAAACAAACTATAGGAACGCAAATTGTACTTAAACTATGCTTATACAGTCTTCTCCTCATCTAAAGGTAATGGACACAATTTCGCAAATGCGCGTCGAACAATGCCCGAAGAGGTGCGTATAGACGCAACTCGAGCTATGCCATCGCTGCCAGCATGCGTATCCTCGATTCTTCCTAATCTCCACTTGGCTGGTGGAAGGTTGTCTTCTTTGATTAGAACGAGTGTGCCTCGTGGCAGAGTGGGAAATGGAGATCGCCACTTGGTTCTCTGCTGCATTTCTGATATACACTCCTTGTTCCATCGCTCCCACAGATTTTGCTCAATCTGCTGCACTCTTTGCCAAATAGAGAGTCGAGACTCCTTTATATGCTGCAAACTTGGGTCGACAACGGAGTTGAATTGCCGACCAATAAGAAAATGAGCGGGGGTCAATGGAGAGAGGTCGTCAGGATTGGATGACAGTGGAGTTAATGGGCGGGAATTTAGAACGGCCTCTACTTGTACGAGCAAGGTGTAAAATTCCTCGAAAGTTAACAATGCGTTGGCCGCGACTCTTTTTAAATGATGCTTTACGGATTTTACCCCTGCCTCCCATAGGCCACCGAAATGAGGCGAGTATGCTGGGATAAAATTCCATTCGATTTCATAGTCTGCCATCAATTCACTTATGACCTTTGCTTCTTCGATCAAAAACTTACCAAGCTCTTTGAGAGCATTGTTTCCGCCTACGAAGTTTTTTCCGTTGTCTGAATAAATTCGCGACGGTTTTCCCCTACGCGACACGAAACGTCTCAGAGTTGCTACGAATGCTTCCGCTGTTAAGTCCGACACCAACTCGAGGTGCATAGCCTTAGTGGCAAAGCATACGAACAGACATATGTAGCATTTTGATACCTTACAACCTCTTCCTTTACGATCCTTAATTTGGAAAGGACCCGCGTAATCGATTCCCGTAGTTTCAAAAGGAAATGCAGCTGTCACTCTATCTCGAGGGAGATGACCCATGAGTGGCTGCATTGCCTTTGGATTAACTCTAAAACAACGTGTACATGATTTGACCGTTTTGCGAGCTAAATTTCTTCCCCTTAGGGGCCAAAATCGTTCACGAATAGACGCTAAAAGTAATTGAGGACTAGCGTGTAACCACAGGATATGCTCTTCGGAAAACAGACGTTTTGTGAATATGTGACCTCCTGGCAGGAGGACTGGGTGCTTCTTGTCATATTTGAACTCTGAATTCCCCAATCGACCTCCAAACTCGTACGACCCCGTTTTTGTCCAGGAATGGAGTCAATGAAGCTAGTGGCCCTTTTAAAACATTACTTCCTTGATTAAGCATGGATATTTCTTTGCGAAAACTTGAGCTCTGCACGTGCTTTATCATCAGCGTTATCGCCGATCTGCGTTGCTGAATGACTGATACGTCGTTTTCTTTTCCTCCTGGTTTTAGCTTGCTGATAAATTGAATGCAATAGGCGAGAATACGTGTTGCTTTCGAGAGACTAGAATATCGTAAAAGGAGCTCTTCGATAATGTTGGTCGGTGAACTCGTTGCTGTAAACGTAAACTCGACAGGCGTAGAGTCTATCTTGTGGGCCAATCGCTTAGGCCAAGAGTGAGAGCCGCTCATCAAAAAGGCAGGCCCTTTCCACCAAAGCGTCGCATTTAGTAGCTCCTGCGGCTGAGTTCCGCGGGAGAGTAAATCGGCTGGATTTTGCTCCGTAGGTACGTGACGCCATACTCTGTCCTTGCTCAATTCTTGTATTCGAGCCACACGATTAGATTCAAAAACTGGCAGGCGGCTCGGCTGAGCGTAACCAATCCAAAACTATAGTGGAGTCGCTCCAATAAGTGACGGAATCAATTCTTGCTTCAAGAGCGCCCTCGACCGTTGAGATCAGCTTGGCGAGCACCAACGCAGCGCAGAGCTCCAGGCGAGGAATTGTTTGAGTCTTCAACGGCGCGATCTTCGTTTTTGCGCACAATAAGTTAGTGTGAATTTTTGATTCGACGTCCACCACTAGAACGTATACACATGCTCCATACGCATTTTTTGAAGCGTCCGCAAATCCGTGTATCTGTACCTTTGCCGCGTTTGGCGCCATAGCTTGTCTTGGAATTCTGAAATTATTAAGCAACTTGAGTTGATTGTAATATTGCGTCCACTGAAAGTGCAGACTCGATGGCAAACTTTCGTCCCACGATAATTTCTCTAGCCATAGTTTTTGAATTAGAATTTTTGCCATTATAGTACAAGGTGATAGAAGACCTAAAGGGTCAAAAATCATTGATGTCACTGAAAGTATGCTGCGTTTCGTAACTTGATTGTTCCTCGGCAGGTCCACGCTGTACGTCAAAATGTCATTTTCCACGCGCCAAACCAAACCCAATGTTCGCTTGTTGCCGTCTTTGTGTAGTTGTACTTCAGCTAGTGGTTTATTCGCACCCTTTGATATTGCGCGAAATTCGTGATTGTTCGCCTTCCACTTGCGAAGTTCAAAACATCCACCGGCTAGAACGTCACTTACTCCTCGAGCGATGGAGACTACCTCCTCGAGAGTCTCCCCGCCAGTCAACAGATCGTCGACGTAAAAATCTTCTTTGATGATTTTTGCAATGTTGGGGTTGCTCTGCTCGCATTCGATTGCAAGTTGCTTCAAACATCTAATTGCTAAAAAGGACGCTGCCGTTGTACCGTAAGTCACGGTGTTCAGCTCGAATGTTTCGATTGGTTGCTCCGGCTGTTCGCGCCATAATATTCTTTGTAGCGGTCTTTGCTCAGGAATCACTAATACCTGGCGGTACATCTTGGCTATATCTGCTGATATCACGTAAGTGTGCTTTCGGAACCTTACTAAAATCGAAAATAAGTCACTTTGTATGACAGGGCCAGTCATTTGTAAGTCGTTCAACGACACACCATTTGTTGTCGCGGCAGAAGCGTCAAACACCACCCTGAGCTTGGTTGTCTCGCTGTCAGATCGAATCACGCAATGGTGAGGCAGGTAATATGAATGCGGCGGTTCTTCATTGTCCGATATTCTTCGCATGTGGCCCAGCTCTTCATATTCCTTCAGAAAGGCAGAGTATTCTTCTTGCAAGGCTTTGTTATGCAGCAGCTTTCTTTCGAGTGTCAAAAACCGCTTCTCCGCTCGTTTTCTAGAGTCTCCTAACGTAGACGGCTCTTGTTTGAATGGTAGTTTAACGATGAACCTTCCGCTTTTGTCGCGTTTTGTATTTCTTTTGAAATGCGCTTCGCACGCCTCTTCTTCCCTTGATAAGGCCCCTTCCTTCGACGGTTCTTCAAGCTCCCAGAATCTAATTAATTGTTTTTCTATGCTAGCTACTTTTGATAAATAACATTCCACGCGTTGTGGCGCTGGAGCGGCCATTGGTCCTCCCACGACCCAGCCTAGCTTAGTTTTTTGCATGACCAAATTATTTTCAAGTTTCTTCTGGCCCACACACAAGAGATCCCAGAACCATTCGGCCCCGACGAGCAAATCAATCCTCCCAGGAGTATTGAAAGAGGGATCTGCCAACTTGAGATGCGGGGGGATTCCCATAGACTCCAGACTGAACGCCGAGCTTGGCATTAGATCTTCTGTGATTTGAGCCACGATTAGACAATGTACCTTGAATCGGTAGCCGCTGTGTTTCGACGAGATTTCCACTTCGCATTGTCCATCAACGCCCGGGCCAAGTTGACCAAGCACTCCTATTTGTATATTGACAGGCGATTGCGTAAGTTTGAGTTTTTTTACACAGATTTCGCGTTATAAAATTTGACTGAGAACATGAATCCAGGAAAGTTCGCGCCTCCATCTTCATATGGCTTCGTCCTGAAACGTTGACCAATGCGGTGGATAGAATAGTGTTAGCTTCCTTACGGGGTTTATTGAAACCCGTTGAACACATTGTGGACGCGACGATCGACGCTTCTTGTGCAGCGTTTTTGTCCGTATTGGCTTTTCCTCTTTCGAAGTGAAGAAGCGTGTTATGCTTCGCGCTACATAACTTGCACGAGCCGAAATTACAAGTTTTCGCAAAGTGACCGGGTCTGAGACAATTTGTACAAAGTTTGAGGGCTTTTAATTTCTCAAGTCTATGTTGGGTATCTAGCTTCAGAAATGACTCACATCCCTGAATGTGATGTCCCTCCTTGCAAAGCGCGCAAGTTACCTTCCCCGCGTGGAAAGTTTTGGTTTTTTCTTGTTGACCGCGTTTAAACTTGTGTTTATTTGCTTCCTTATCATCTTTCGCTCGCAAGGTTTGCAGCAATAACGCTCGCGCTCGCAGACATTTGGTTAGATCGCTTAATTTTGCCTTTTCCGGCACTAACGCTTTTTTCTTTTCCCACTCCCTTGCGGAAACGGAATCTAACTTTGATACGATTATATAGATTAACAAAGAGTCCCAATGCTCGATGGGCTCATTTAGCTTTTTTAACGCACGCGTATGCTTAGTGACGCTATCTAACAATTCTAATAATTGCTCCGCAGATTCACCGACCAAGCCCTTTATTTTGAAAATTGAATCGATATGATTTTGAATTAGCAATTTAGGATTATCGTACCTATCGTGAAGGGAACGCCATGCTTCCTCGTAATTGTTTTCTGAGAATTCGTATTCGTTTATAGTTTCGAACGCCCCTCCTTCCAATGAAGCTTGCAAGTAATGAAATTTTTGCACACTAGTTATGTTTGGGTTGTCGTGAATTAGCGATTTGTATGTGTCCCGAAATTTTAACCATTCTGATAGTTCCCCCTTGAATTTGGGCAGTTCTATCACTGGTAATCGAACACCCGTCGGATTGCTTGTGATCGATTGAAAAAGAGGCGAGAGAATCGGCTCGGTTCGTGTACTGAAAGGACTCGGCCCGGCTTGGTCGGTTTGTCCGCTTACTTTCTGACCTACCTCAAGTTGATTTCTACCTTGTACCTGTGCTACTCCCCGACGCAACAATTGGTTAGCACCTGTAGTAACCTCATAGTAATCTGTTTCAAATGATTCTCTTTCTAGTAGATTAGCTTCAGCGTCGTCGGAAAGTGACTCGATGGCAGCCTGAACCTTTTCAAATTCGTTGAGCACCCCTTTTATTTTGGATACTCTTTCCCTTACTTGCTCTTGAGTATCGTCGTCTAACGCCTGAGCTTCGTCAGGGTTATTGCTTCTAGTATTTTCTAAAAATCTTTTAAATACAGTTACGCGTGATTTTAGAGTGCCGCGCGTTTTATTTAGAGTTTTCAACTCAGCCATTTTAATTTACCGTAAAATGGCTATACCGATACGCGAATTATTTAACCTTTTAATTGCGGAAAAAGAGATGAATGATAGGAAATAGGAACGCTCATGTACTCACTGGTCGTCGCACCTTACTTGGCGCGCAC
>NW_011965370.1:0-6383 GCF_000949405.1 Vollenhovia emeryi
AGTAGCTTTCTGACTGTATTCTCGGAATTTATCATAAAATGTCGGAGTAGCTTTCTGATTTTCCGTACATTGCTTGAGCATACTGACTATCTGCATAACTACACAGTTCTATATAATTTTATAAATTTATACATGTTTTTATATGAACAATTTTTATATAATTATCTGACTTTGTACAATTGTACACAATTATAAATAAGCAATTTTTTACATTACAATTTGTTTCATATAAAACAATGTCTAAATCTATAAAGTTATATATACATACACAAACATAACAATATATGCCTTTGTTGCGGCGGAAACCGCAAGTCAATCATTTTTGACTGCGCGTACGCTCTCCGCGGTGGCTTACGTCTTCGCGCGCTCTGCCCGCCCTCTCCGCTCCCCGCGATCCGGTGGATCGAGTAGCTGGTGAGCGGGGACGGAAGGGCGGGCAGGAATTTCGCGTTTTTCCCGTGCCGCGGTGGGCTACGTGGATTAGTGAAGCAGTTCGATGGCTGCTTTTGCGCCAAGTGCCACGCGACCGTCGTTGCTCCAAAGGGGCTATCTGTACCCTCACGACCGCGCGCTCGGATGGTGTAACGGAGTCGAAATTCTCGCGCCCCGCGAACCACTCCAGGCGCGCCCGAATTACTGTAAACGCGAGTGAACATCTTTACGGATTGACTGTGCGAATAAACGCGCTGTGTAAAGGAAGAGAGGGACGGTGGTACGTTCATTAATCCGCTCCACATTGTCCCGACTTTTCGAATGAACGACTCGTCAGCCTCGCGAAAACTTAAAGCCCGCTGCCGCCCACCCGTGGACGACAAGGGTGTAGAGTCAACATTTGGTAAGCCTGCCTACCTTTTCGGGAGGTCAATTGGAATGGGAAGGCTTCCGAGACCTGTTTCGTTCACTAGTGGGCGACGTGACGGATTTACCACCCGTTCAAAAGCTGCAATACTTGAAAGCCAGCCTAACCGGTGAGGCGGCGGCAATCGTGGCCAGTGTGGAACTCAATGATAAGGGTTACGAGTCGGCGTGGACAGAATTAACCTCACGCTATAATAATAAACGAGTATTGCTCTCGACCCATATGCGTGTGTTTTTGAACAGTGCCGCGATAGCAAAACCTTCCTCTACAGAGATCAAACGCTTGATCAGTGACGCGCTTCGGGCACGCCGCGCGTTCGCATCTCTCGAGCGACCGACGGACGACGACTGGTTCGTCCACATCACGGTGGAAAAATTGGATTCGTCCACGCGCCTCCTATGGGAGGCCTCTCTGCAGACCAGTGACGAGTTCCCGACCTTTAGTGAGCTGCAGGACTTCCTGCACACTCGCATCCGCGCCCTGGACGCGGCCACCCCCAAGCCGTTACCTGTGTCGGCCGTGGGCTCCAAGACTCCAGATCGCAAAGGCAAGGTAAACGCGCTTGCGACCTCCGCGTCAGAAGAGCGGAAGGCATCCAAGCGCTGCTCGCTGTGTCAAGGTAACCACGCTTTCAATTATTGTCCGCGCTTCAAGGCTCTTTCGGTGACCCAACGACGGGAGCACGTGAAGAAACAGGGAGCTTGCTTCAACTGCCTCAGGTTGAAGCACGGCGCGTCGAGCTGTCCCTCCGGCTCGCGCTGCTTGCGTTGCCAAGGGAAGCATCATACTATGCTTCATAACTCTGATGAATCCTCTCCCGCTAGCACAGATACCAGCGAGGGCGTCACGACCACGGAGTCCCAGGCCAAGCCGAAGGACGCCCCGTCCACATCGGCGATACAATCAAACGTAGCAGCCTTGACGGCGACCTCGAGACGGCAGATACTACTGTCTACCGCCCTGGCGACGTGTTCCAGCGCCGACGGGAGGTCAGTGGTCATCCGCGCGCTCCTCGACTCGGGATCCGAGGCGACATTTGTAAGCGAACGCGTGGCTCAGGCGCTGAGACTGCCGAGACGACGCGTCCGTATCCCGCTCTCGGGAATACAGGGAGCGTCCTCGGGCGTGGTCTGCCACTCGGTGGACCTCACGCTGGGGTCGCCTCGAGATGCAGAACTGCGGGTCAGATTGCCTGCAGCCCTAGTACTGCCAAAACTGACTTCGACGCTGCCGTCGCGCAGGGTGACGCGGGGTGACTGGCCTCACTTGGACGGGTTGGCTCTTGCCGATCCTCGATTTGATCAGCCCGCTGGGGTGGACGCAATCCTCGGAGCTGACGCTTATGGGATCCTCCTAAGAGAAGGACTGAAGACGGGGCCGGCGGGCGTCCCCTGCGCACAGGCGACCGCATTGGGTTGGGTGCTCATGGGCCAAGCGTCAAAACCCGAACCGACGACCGCGGACCAGGGTGTCTCCGCGTTACACGTTGCGACGGCAGACGTGGACCTAAATCGAGCCTTACAGCGGTTCTGGGCGCTAGAGGAGTTGGAGACCGCTCCGATTTCGACGCCGGAGGACGACTACTGCGAGTCGCTCTTTGCGACCACGCACACTCGCGATACGCGTGGGCGTTACACCCTACGCCTGCCTCGTCGCCGGGATCCACCACTGAAATTGGGCAACAATCGCCGCGAAGCGCTCAACATATTCGTCCGATCTGAAAGCAGATTAAGGCGTAACCCGTGCATTCGAAGGATGTACACGGACTTTATGGACGAATACAAAACGCTGGGCCACATGAAACTCGTTCCGGCTTCGGAACAGCATCGCGAAGATGCGTACTACTTGCCGCATCACGCGGTCTTCAAGACCACGGACGTAGAGACTAAGATACGCGTGGTATTTAACGCTTCGCACCGCACGCACACCGGAGTTTCTCTCAATGACACGCTGCTCGCAGGGCCCAAATTACAGTCGGAGCTCTGGTTGATATTGTCGCGTTGGCGTCTCTATCGCTACGCCTTCACGTCCGATATCGTTAAGATGTTCAGACAGATCCGTGTGCACCCAGAGGACGTCGACCTTCAGCGCATCCTGTGGCGCTCCGACCCCACGGCTGAAGTGCAGGATTTCCGTCTGACGACCGTGGTCTACGGAACGACCTCGGCTCCCTATATGGCATTACGCACGCTCAAGCAACTTGCGGATGATGAACGGGTCGCCTACCCTCTTGGGGCCGACGCGATTGACTCACAATCTTATGTAGATGACATTCTTGCAGGTGGCCACACTTTGGAAGATGCGATGGAGGTTCAGCGTCAGCTGGTGGCGCTGCTCGCAGCGGGGGGGTTCCAGCTGAGCAAGTGGGCGGCGAACGCTCCGGAACTGTGTCCGGATGGCCAGGCGAGCGACAAGCTGTTTCACGCTCGCGAAGGAGTGAGCACTCTAGGCGTACTGTGGAGCCCATCCGCTCACTGCCTTTCGCTGCGTGTCGCCCCTCCGATAAGTTCTAACACATCCACTAAAAGGTCAGTTCTTTCTGTCGTCGCGCGACTCTTTGATCCTCTCGGTTGGGCCGCACCAGTTCTCGTCTACGGGAAGATCTTCATCCAAGATCTATGGGTGCACGGCCTCTCGTGGGATCAGCCCCTTCCGACGGAGCTGCAAACCAGGTGGACGAAGTTCGCGGACTCACTACCGCGATTAAACAAACTGCATACGCCTCGCTCGATTAACTATTACGGGAAGGGAACCGCCGTCGAGGTTCATGGGTTTTCGGACGCGTCTAGTCGTGCTTACGCGGCTGCCGTGTACATACGCACGATGGATGCTGACGGCAACATCCGAGTCTCCCTCTTGGTGGCAAAAACTAAAGTAATTCACGCGTGCGTACGCTGTGCGCGCTTCCGAGGCGTCGCCGCGGAGCAGCAGATGGGACAGCTCCCTGCGGAAAGAACCCAAGCCATGCGGCCCTTCCGGATATCCGGGGTCGACTACGCGGGTCCTATACAGATGTGCGCCTCGATGGGTCGAGGTCACAAGACCGTCAAAGGCTACATCTGTCTCTTTGTTTGTTTAGCGTCCAAAGCGGTTCACTTGGAACCGGTCTCCAGTCTTACCTCTGTCTCCTTTTTAGCCGCATTCCGGAGGTTTACCTCGCGGCGGGGTCACTGCCAGCAACTGATAAGCGACAACGGCACCAACTTTCGGGGCGCTGCCAAGGAGTTGGCCTCCATGTTCCGAGCTGCTTCCGACTTCTACAAGGAAAGTGTGACGTCCCTCGCCAACGACGGCACGACCTGGTCCTTCATACCACCAGGAGCCCCGCACTTCGGCGGCCTATGGGAGGCCGGCGTGAAATCGGCGAAGTACCACCTCCGGCGCGTCATCGGCGAACACCCACTCTCCTATGAGGACCTAGCGACCGTGTTAACGCAAGTTGAGGCCTGTCTCAACTCGCGTCCGTTGTACGCCCTTAGCAATGACCCCTCTTATCTAAGCGCCCTGACGCCAGGGCATCTGTTGATAGGCGAACCCCTCGTGAATGTCGCGGAATACCCCGCGCAAGACGACAACCTACGTCGTTTAACAAATCGCTGGGCACTGACCTCTGCCATGCGCGATCACTTTTGGAAGAGATGGTCGACCGAGTACCTTCACCATTTACAGCAGCTGAGGAAATGGATGAAGCCGGCGTCGAACCTCTCGGTGGGCGATCTGGTATTAATTAAGAGCGAGCTCCAACCCCCCGCCAAATGGGCTCTCGCCCGAGTTACCGCGTTGCACCCGGGACCGGATGGCCTCGTCCGTGTCGTCTCATTGAAGACAGTGAACTCCATTCTAAAGCGACCGGTCACGAAACTGTGTCCGTTACCTCTTGAACCGACGCCTGTCGCCTGAGGTCTTCGTGTTTAAGTTAGTTTAAGACTACGCCGCCTGCGTAATTATTAAGGATTCGTAATGATGCGTATTTCATTTGCAGCTCGTAGTTATCTAAGTGCCTTCTCAACGGCACTCCGCGTAAGCCGCATGTACTCGCCTACACGGGTCAAACCGGCCGTCACCCCATGGCGGGCGGCGCCCCCCTTTGACCGATTGCTTCGTCCGCTGGACGAGGCGGGCGGTAATGTTGCGGCGGAAACCGCAAGTCAATCATTTTTGACTGCGCGTACGCTCTCCGCGGTGGCTTACGTCTTCGCACGCTCTGCCCGCCCTCTCCGCTCCCCGCGATCCGGTGGATCGAGTAGCTGGTGAGCGGGGACGGAAGGGCGGGCAGGAATTTCGCGTTTTTCCCGTGCCGCGGTGGGCTACGTGGATTAGTGAAGCAGTTCGATGGCTGCTTTTGCGCCAAGTGCCACGCGACCGTCGTTGCTCCAAAGGGGCTATCTGTACCCTCACGACCGCGCGCTCGGATGGTGTAACGGAGTCGAAATTCTCGCGCCCCGCGAACCACTCCAGGCGCGCCCGAATTACTGTAAACGCGAGTGAACATCTTTACGGATTGACTGTGCGAATAAACGCGCTGTGTAAAGGAAGAGAGGGACGGTGGTACGTTCATTAACCCGCTCCACATTGTCCCGACTTTTCGAGTAAACGACTCGTCAGCCTCGCGAAAACTTAAAGCCCGCTGCCGCCCACCCGTGGACAACAAGGGTGTAGAGTCAACAGCCTTAACCCTATATAAGCATACAAATATACATACAATACAATTGTACACAATTATAAATAAGCAATTTTTTACATTACAATTTGTTTCATATAAAACAATGTCTAAATCTATACAGTTATATATACACAAACATAACAATATATGCCTTAACCCTATATAAGCATACAAATATACATACAAAAATATATCGCGCGCACGCTAGAGAGAGAGAGAGAGAGAGAGAGAGAGAGAGAGGCGTACACCACATACATACAATTGTACACAATTATAAATAAGCAAAATTTTTGACATTACAATTTGTTTCATCTAAAATAATGTCTAAATCTATAAAGTTATACAGAACTGTGTAGAATTGTAAATTTGTAGGCACGCCACACACACAAACACATAAGCATACAAATATGCAAAATAAGTACAAATATACACGAACAAAACAATATGTGTCTTAATCCTATATACGCATACAAATATACATGCGAAAATATATAATGCGCGCACGCTAGAGAGAGAGAGAGAGAGGCAGAGAGGCGCACATCACACCACACACACACACACACACACACACACACACACACAAACACACACGCGCGCGTGCACGCACAAACGCACGTACACGCACACGCACTTGGGTTCATACTTGTAAAGGAGTGGGGCGAAGGAATAGTGGAAGGAGAAAGGGGGCAATTAAAATTCCGCGCGTCCGCGGGCGCCCAGCCGGCCGGCATGCCCCCACTTCAATCATCGCCCCACCACGTTTAAAACTATTTAGTTTAGTTGGTGCCATTTGATCATTACTTTTGTAGAGAAGATAGTTTTGTAGTGAAGATATTTTTGTAGAGATGCAAATTGTCTAAA
>NW_011965370.1:11058-13435 GCF_000949405.1 Vollenhovia emeryi
CCGATGCGCATGAAGAACGCACTCGTAATTTCGACTCGAATCAACTTTTAGCCCGGGTAGGTGTAATCTAACGACAGTCTCGAGTGAGGAGAATAATCGCTTGTGATTCATACATTTGTTACGGCTTAAGGCTTACTACACCTATCGTAGACACGGGCTTAAGGCCACAGCTCGAGCCCGCTGTAGACGATGCTATTTTTCCTGCTGGATTGCTCGCGATTTTATTCATTACTATCGTTGCACCACTCGGGATTCCTAGTAATTTACTAGAGCGCGAGCAATCCAGCGGGAAATATAGCATCGTCTACAGCGGGCTGTAATCTATTTGAAATAATGATTCATCGTAGACTGCGCAAAGTCCGCGCACGTTACGCTCCATGGTGACGGAGGGACTTGAAATCATCTTGAAACTGCGGAACGCTCGTGATTGGTTCCGCTCTCGGTCCCTTATACGAGTGCAGCCTCCTGTTGTACCGGCTCGTCATCTCGGCCAATCGCTATCAACGAGATCGAGTCCGCCCACCTAGGTCGGCGCACTAGTCGAGCTATACTACATGGTTCACTGTATGTCTTCGCATGCGTAAGTACGATCGCGCTTGTCTCGATTCCTCAAGGATAATTAATATTTTGACTATTTACAGGATCCCACGGTACTTGTACGAGCGATAGCGGCAATAGAGCAGCTTTAGCGGCAACAGCAGCCAGGATTTTGGTTCGAGGTAAGCTGAGATATACTCGCGTAAACTTACACGGTCGGTCTCGCGCGAGCGTGTACTAGCTACGCTTACACTTGGCGCGAGACACTGCCGTGTCTCGTCAACACCCCCTTAGTTTAATCTCTTTGCACGATCGTCGGTGCACGAAACACGTCCGGTTTTCGACATTTCATCGTATTTTTACATGAACCCAGTACGAGAAATGATAAGTCGAAGTAGACGCGTGCCCTCGCTTCTGACCGTTTCTGACTGTTAACATTGTATAATTTTCCATCTGTCTCAACAGCAACTACATATTTTCTCTTTGTTACACAGGTACGCACACGAGTCTTCTCGTATTATAGCGACTCAACGAGTCAGGGCGAGTGGAGAGCGCCATCCACAAACGTAAGTAACAACAGCACTTGTGTTTCTTACATATAATAACATGTTTGTAATCGCAACGTATTTTTACAGAAGCAGCAGCAGTACCACCACCACCAGCCGCAGCAGCAGCAGTCACCTAACGCTGTGTGCAAGGTAAGCACTGTATTCTCGAAAAAGGACAAAGGCAAGCACGAGCCGCTGCCGTTCTTTTGCAGAGAGGTATGTAACTACACTCAAAAAAAGAATTGGCTGCTGTAGCCTAGAACTGGCTGCGTCAGCCAATTTTTAAAGCTGTTATAAACTTGGCTGGAGTTAATACATGACTTTGCTGCTCCAACCAACTGCCTACTTTACAGCGGTTTGTAAATTGGCTACTCCAACCAAAAATTCCCGTACGATAGGCTATTAGTTGGTTGTTCTAGTCAACTGACTCCTGCATGGTGGCCATCCTGTGCATATTGCTCACGGAAAAAAAAGATTTGCTATGACAACCAAAAACCCTGCTAGTCTAGCAAATTTACCGCCGTAATATACGGACAGCCAGTTTGCTATGTTGCAGTAATCAAATCGCAAAGCTGCATAGGATTAGTAATTATATCTAATAAAATTTGATGTTACAGCACGTGGTAGATTTGTTAGTAGAGCAAAGATGATTCTTTACTACAACCAATGGAAAAGATAGCTTGGTACATATAACTAATTTTGTTGCTGTTACATAAAAGAAAATTAGGTGTATTAATAAATCCTATTATAGCAAAATTATTAGTTACGCCAACAATTAAAATTAGGTAAAGCAACAATGCTCATTAAAACATTTGAAATATTTACTCTGCAATTATTATTTATTGTACATTGTACGACATGTGTACATTTTATAACGCTTATTCTACTGTGTATATTAATACACACATATAACATGCGTTTTGATATTAACTTACACACGTGTATATTTTGTTTGACACAGTTACACTGGACTCTTAACCGTAGACACGAGTCCTTCGTCGACACGACGATATAGTTCTGACTTCTGACTAACAACATATATAATAATCTCAATCAAAGTACGCGTAAACTTTGTGACGTTGCCGTCCCGCGAGCGCGTCCACCGGGTTCCTCCCTCAAGGCAACAGGTCAAGATAAGGGAAAACCGTGTCGCAGTCTCCAGAAAGGCGACCGTTATTCGTTAATTCCGACGTTATTTCTGATTATTTTGTTTGTTTTGTTTGGCCCTGATGAATGCGAGCGTGTGAGTGCGGAGGGACGCGAGGACGGAGGAGAGAGACGAGAGGCCCGGC
>NW_011965371.1:0-6386 GCF_000949405.1 Vollenhovia emeryi
ATATTGCTATTTTAACAAATGCTAAAAATTATCTTTTTTGTATCATGTTGCTTCCTCATAGAGGAAGCTTTGTTTTCATGCGAAAAATTTTTTTCCAGTTTATAATGCCAATGGGTTTAAAATGTTTTAAAAACTCAAAAAAACAATTTTTTAAAAAATGTATGTGTGTGTGTGTGTGTGTGTGTGTGTGTGTGTGTGTGTATGTCGTAATAATTGTTCGCGCTCTCACCTCCGCAATTTTTGAGATATCGCCTTCTACTTTAGCACATTTATTGAGTGTGATTAAAAGATGGCTGGTATTGTATTTGACGATAATCGGTGCAACGGTTCAGTTTATACATACATATATATGTATATTTACGTTGAAATTCCTGAATAACTTTTTAAATATCCAAGATAGAAAAAAATGTTAAACACTAAAGTTGTATCGTTTTTACTGCCGCATTTCATAGTAATATCAGTGTTACGTCAAAACCTCTTGGAAAGTGGGGATATGGGAAATAGAGATTAGCAGGAGCCGAAGGATAGGGCTTCCAGACGAGGAGGTGTGGAATGACGCAACTAGCAATTTTAATATCTCGCTAACACGCTCGGAGGCGCGTGGAAGCGAGCCGAACGCACTTTTCCAAGGCTCTGAAAGGTCAATGTCCGCGAGGACACTATAACTCTTTCAAAGAGCGGTGCGATCGCAGGTCCTATTTCGGGTCAAGGAAATTAATCCCTATTACCCTGGGACGGACCTTGTGCACTCTCAAGGGGGGAAACGAAGGGGGTGAGGTCTTTAGAAATGAATTAAAATAGGAAAAGATAAGTTTAACATAATATATTTACGATTTTTCTACTTCTAGACATTACATTCGAAAATAAAATAAACAATTTTAATTAAACATTAGAATAACCGTTACACTAGAAGAATTGTTTGCCATTTTATTTAAAGAAAAAAAAGGATAAAGTAAGAATAGAATTATTGACTAAAATATATTACATTTTTATCGTCGGATTTTACAATTACGCGGGTGTGATGGTGTACGTATGTGTGTGTTTGTTTGTGATGGATTTATCTGTGGTCGCTTATGATAACGGAGGGGGGAGGGAGAAGGCGGCGGAAGAGTCGGATGGGGACGGGCCTGGGATATCTTTCCCCGGGAAGGTAGACCGGGATGACTCGGCGAGGCGGATTGGAGTTGACTCTGGCAAGGAATCCAGGGATATCCAGGAACTCAGGGCCTACGGTGAAGGTCCCTCGGGGAGGATGGGGGCAAGGAGAAATTTCCCGGATTAAGGTGAAAAACTCTTCGGGAGTAATCCGATCGCGGGTTCGAGGAGGGGGGTCAAATTCCTCGACGATCTGTATACTAGAGATCGAGGAGGCGGGGGACGGAGGCCTATCGTTAATTTCCGGAGGTTCTGGGTGAAGGGATTCAGGCTCGGGTAGGTGAGCAGGATGATCTAGTGGAGGGGAAGAAGAGGGAAGAGAAGAGTCGCGGTTTTGCTCTTGAATGTTATTTTGCGCGGCTAATAAGCGCGCGCGCCGATTCCTCCGATTTCTCCGATTCCGCACCGCGTTTGGCGACCTCCACTTGTGTATTAGGCGTGGATCCCGTGAGTCCACTAAAATGAATTGAGTTAGGGAGGTTGGCTAGACTTTCCGTTGTTAATAATTTGCAAGTTGGTAGGTACAGGGTGAATCTTTAGGAAAGAAAACGAATCGCACCGAATTCACGCAACGGTGAGTCCGGAGGCACGAAACGAATTGCTAAAGAATGGGGATATTCGAAACGTACCGAAGTCACACTAGCGGTGAGTCCGGAGGGACGAAACGAATTATTAAAGAATGTGGATATTCGAAACGTACCGAAGTCACACTAGCGGTGAGTCCGGAGGGACGAAACGAATTATTAAAGAATGTGGATATTCGAAACGTACCGAATTCACGCCACGGTGAGTCCGGAGGCATGAAACGAATTGCTAAAGAACGGGGATTTTCGAAACGTACCGAAGTCACACTAGCGGTGAGTCCGGAGGCACGAAACGAGTTGTTAAAGGGTGGAGGATGTCTTGAAATCAACTCGCGAGAACCAAGACGAGATTTTTAAAATCTAGCGAAAGTCCCTCAGAATAATAATAAAAAGGTAAAAATAATAAGGGAGGAAGGAGGTCGTCGAGCCGAAACAAAATAAAATAAAGGAAACGAGTGACTTACTACTTATTGCGGTCGATGTTCTGGAAAATCTTTTGTCGGAGGCGGGTGGCTCAGGCAGGTGGTCCGTCGGCCGAAATCGCGCACTGATTTTATTTGAACTGGATGATTTGATGTAAAAGAATGTTGACTTGAACTTGGATATAAAGAAGTAATTTGAAGAGTCGCCGAGCGAGGTGCGTTGGTGGATTCGGGGCTGCCAAAGAGGCTGAGGCAGCAGGCTCTGGGTTTATATATGATTTTTCGGGGGTGGATCTTGGTTATGGGACGTGGAAGGAGATTTTGGATATTGGGTTCTTTATTGGTGGACTATTGGGAGGGGTCAAGGAGTTGTCTTCCTTATTGGCAACCCGACCATTAAGTCGTTGTCGCCCTTAGATATTTATTTATGGGCATCATTTCCTTCAGCGACTTTCGAAAAATCCCGAGTTTCACTTTTGGGTCAAGTCTATCTCTTTTTTGGATCCCCTTTTAGTGTCTCGGATTGTAATATTTTAGAAATCTGAATTTTGAAATTGCCGTCTGGAAGGGCCTGGTCCCATCTGTTTGCTGTTTCTCCCCTTTTATTATTTCAACGGCTATCGACCAGCAACAATTAGGGCACTTCACGTTTCGAGTTTCGAAAAGTGAAACTCTGGCAATAAATTTTTAGTGGGGAGGGGACTCATGTGTTGGCTAGTCGATATCCGCTGATTTCTAAAATTGTCGTTTCAAAGGGAAGAAAAACATGTTTCTTACGGTATGTTGAAAGAGAGAAATCGTGGAGTCCACAGGACGTAACATCAGTATGACCTTGAATAGCTTTATCAAGGTTATTTAAAGATCACCTTGAAATTTTTATACGGAACTCTCCTTTTTCATTACATATTCTTGTAGCTTATTTCAATAGCTTTCCAAAACGCTATAATAAAGTATGTTTTCGTTAAGTACTTTTGGAGTTATGAGGATTGAAATTTACGGTACTTTGTATTAATTCCTGAATAACTTTTTAAATATCCAAGATAGAAAAAATGTTAAACACTAAAGTTGCATTGTTTTCAGTGGCGCATTTCATAGTAATATCAGTATGACCTTAAATAGCTTTATCAAGGTTATCTAAAGATCACCTTAAAATTTTTATATGGAACCCTCTTTTTTCATTAAATATTTTTGTAGCTTATTTCAACAGCTTTCCAAAATGCTATAATAAAGTATGTTTTCGTTAAGTACTTTTTGAGTTATTAGGTCTGAAATTTACGGTACTTTTAATTCCATGAATGTGTGCGTGCGTGCGTGCGTGCGTGCGTGCGTGCGTGCGTGCGTGCGTGCGTGTGTGTGTGTACGCATTTGAATGTCCGTGGTTGCTCTAACTTCCGTAAATTTTGAGATATCGGGCTTATTTTTTTTTAAATGTCGAGAATTACTAAAGGAAGGTTGGTATTGATTTTTGCGATGATTGGTAAATGGGTTTCTTTTTGAACAAATCTTGAATTTTTTGAGAAATGTTTGTGGTTGCTGTAACTTTTGCAAATTTTGAGATATTGGGCTATTTCTAATTCTATTATTCTTTCCAGTCTTTTCTACCCCTATGTTGAGAGGGCGGCAGTGAGGTAGTGCTGTTTCAATAAGAGATACCAAACCTTCTAATATACGCTCTTGTAATATAAGTTTATTTATGTTGAGATACTCGTGTACATGCTCGTGTCTCTGGCAGTACAAGAAGGAAGCCAGTTATATAGAAGGGGGAGGGGGACGACGCTCAGTGTTACCACCAGCACCGACGTACTGAATCAACCGAGACTTGTAGACCGTGGCGTCCGCTCCAATACCCTATTTCATATATAATTGTTTAATATTCGGTTGATTAGTTCTTGAGTTATAGATGTTTGAAATTTCATGGAATCCGTACATGAACACTTTTTCATTATACTGGGTGTTTCAAAAGTGATGCTACAAAATGTAATGGTGAAATGTATACATTATAGCAAAAAGTCCTAATAAACATAGGTAGAGGCCCCTCTTTTTCATTATACAGGGTGTTTCAGAAGTGATGGTACACAATGTAATGAAGAAATGTACACACTTGTAGAAGCAAAAAGTTTCAATCACATCGAAAAAAATTAGATTTCGCTCCTAAACCTTCCTCTATGAGGAAGCCATGTGCAAATTTCTAATTTGCACACTTTACTTTACTTTACTTTTTAAATTATATATTATATTGTTCTTCAGTTTTTTCAATCCAAATTTCATATATAATTCATTAAAATATGATTAATTAGTTCTTGAGTTATAGACATTTGAAATTTGTGGAAAACATTATTAAAGAAAATTTGCGATAGTTAGAGCAACCACAGACATTTCTAAAAAAAATAAAAATTAAAAAACCTTTTACCGGTCATCGCCATATTCAAGACGTATGCCTCTATCTATGTGTATTGAAACTTTTTGCTTCTACAAGTGTGTACATTTCTTCATTACATTGTGTACCATCACTTCTAAAACACCCTGTATAATGAAAAAGAGGGGCCTCTACCTATGTTTATTAGGACTTTTTGCTATAATGTATACATTTCACCATTACATTTTGTAGCATCACTTTTGAAACACCCAGTATTTTTTCTTACAATTCAAGTAATTTCTTATAAGAACATCGGAAAATTAAAATTGAACAGAGCGTTCTGATCGATACATAATTATAAGAAATTACTTGAATTATAAGAAAAAACATGATACAAAAAATATAATTTTTAGCATTTGTTTTAATAGTTTTTGAATGTTTTATTATTTGTCTCAGTTCCTGTAAGACCCATTTTAAAATAGCAATATTAAATAATTAGTAACTTGTAAACGAGCAAATAAAAAGAGTTTCATACTGCAACTCTCGTATAATTATATTCTTATATAATTATAAGAATAATCGTATTCTTTTGGATTCTCTGTGCTATCTAACCCTGCCAAAAATGGTCGATTAAAACCGATTAAGACAAAAAAATCCAAATTGATCGGGATTTCTGCACCGAAAATACAGTATTAAAACGGATTGAAAATATATCATATTCTGGCGGATTCCTAATGAGAAATGATTCGTCGATCGATGTCGAAACGATGTCGAATCGACGTCAATTTGACGGTATCGATTCGACATCGTTTTGACATCGATCGACGAATCATTTCTCACTGGGTTAATATTGGGTTATACAGGGTGTCGGATTCGATTTGGACGACTCCAAAGATTATAGTAGATTGGGTCAAACTGAGAAGAAAAGTTATATACCATTTTACAAAATCCGTAATTATTATTGCGCAATTAAGAGAAACGTCTGAGCCAATAAGTGCACGGAGGAGCTGAAGACCGGACTCGGCAGACATGCAAAATGGTGTATTTGTTGACATCTCTCAAGATCCGATAGCGAGAGGTGGAGTCACGCATCGATCGATGAGAGACGGGGGCGAGCGGGGAGCGGTGAGCGGGCGAACGGCGCGCAGCGAGCGAACGCGCGACATATGACAACGCGCCGAAAAAGTTTTTCTGGTGGTAGGAGAATAATACACCATTTTGTATGTCTGCCGAGTCCGGCCTTCAGCTCCTCCGTGCACTTATTGGCTCAGACGTTTTTCTTAATTGCGCAATAATAATTACGAATTTTGTAAAATGGTATATAACTTTTCTTCTCAGCTCGACCCAATCTACTATAATCTTTGGAGTCGTCCAAATCGAATCCGACACCCTGTATACATCCACCTCAATCCGATATTATATGATTTCATCAAATCGGTTTTAATGCGATTTGAATTTGTCGGAAAACGACAAAAATAATCCGTTACTATTGGAAATTCGACAATTTTGCGGATTACATCGCGATACACAATTAAAAAAGTGTTAAATGTCTTGCTTATAGTATATTTCATGTAAACTTTATTTTATTTTAATTATCACATTCTACAAGAATACTATCGTGTAATATATTTTACGATATCAATACTGCTTGGTTGAGTTACCTTCCCACACAGCACATGATATCATTCGAATATTCTGTACTCATACTGAATGTTCTGAGATAATCCAGGATAAACTGAGAACATTCGTATAATATCTTAGTAGTACGTTATTTCTCGTATGTGCATGGGATATACGCGGAATATAGACATGTGCCTGATCCGGTACGCCTGATTCCCTCCTGAATAGATAGCACTAGTACCACATATT